>NC_036241.1:13869705-13905558 GCF_002742605.1 Olea europaea var. sylvestris | reverse complement strand
CTTGGTGAATTAACGGTCGAAACTGCCATATATTTACTGAATTACTTTAGGCCAAAAATTGCGGCCTAAAGCAATAAATTCGCATCTCTCGTAATTTACGGACTCAGACAAGTCCGCTCTGGTAAATTGGCTAAAACTTTACATTATCGCACTAGCAGATCATTGTGTGGGGTGATAATTAGGATTGGAGATTGTCATTACTTGGCAACCATTGCTTGTTGATAGAACCTAGGATTACTTGCCATTATCTATTTAATTTTCATTAGATTAATTTGTTGAACGTTGTTGTGTTATCTCGTATTAATTTAGACTTGTACCCGGACTCCTATTCTAGTTCTTCCCTTGATCTGAGAACTTGATTCTCACGAAACCTTGGTGTTCTAGAATAGTGCATTATTGTGAAATCATAAGAGTCTTGTTACTCCGTGTAATTTGTGTGACCTATGACTTTTACATATCTGAATTTGTTTTCTCTGTATTTTTTGGTAAAATGTCAATACATCACTTTGAGTTGGGTGTCTTTAATGGTAAAGGAGATTTTTCAAATTGGCAACAAAAAATGAAAGGTATTCTTGTTCAACAAAAAGTTTCCAAAACTATTGATGACTCTTATCCTGCAAACTTGACTAATGAAGAAAAAGAGAATATGGATGAATTGGCATACACTTCTATAATATTACACCTGTCTGATGCGATATTAAGAAAAGTTGGTAAATTAAAATCAGCTCAAGAACTTTGGGAAAAATTGGAGGAACTTTATGTGTTTAAGCCAATTCCAAACAAAAATTTTCTACTTGAAAGCTTTTTTAGCTTCAAAATCGATTCTTCAAAAGATTTGGATGATAATTTGGATATCTTTAATAAACTCGTGCAATATATCACTAACTATGGTGAAAAAGTATCTAAAGAGTATAAGACAATAATTTTGTTAAATGCTATCCCTGAAACTTATTGAGATGTTAAAAATGCTATTAAATATGGGAGAGATACTTTGACATCTGAAATTGTCATAGACTCGTTAAGAAGTAAAGAAATGGAAATGCGAGCTGAGAGAGTCGAGAGAAGAAGTGATGAGGTTCATATTATGAGAGGTAGGTCTCAGTCAAGAACCTGTGATAACCAAAGTGGATACGCGTCTGGTAGTAAAAAGAAAAGTAGAAGTTTATCTAGGTCAAAAAATAAAACTAAAAGTAGAAAATGCTATGGTTGCGGTAAAACTGGACACTGCATTAAAGATTGTTATGTTGAGAAAAACAAACAAAATGATAAGGTTCACGATGAGGCAAATGTTATTACTTCCTCTGATGAATTTTGTGAAGTATATGTGTTATTAAACTCTGAACCTACTGAAGTAAATTTGACTGTGAAATCACATTTAAATGAATGGATACTTGATTCTGGTGCATCATTTCATGTTTCATCACATAAAGATTGGTTTGAAAATATGCAAGAATCTGAAAGTGGTCACGCTATTTTGTGTAATAATCATGCATATAAAATTGCTGGCATTGGTGATATCACGTTAAAATTTGACACTGATTATATGCTTAAATTACATGAAGTTGGATATATTCCTGAAATGGCTAGGAATCTTATTTCAGTAGAAACATTAGAAACTGATGGTTTTACTGTAAAATTGGAAACAATATGCTTAAAATGATTAAAGGTGCTCTTGTTACATGTAAAGATACTAAAAGAAACGGTATTTATGTGACCACTACTGAAATTGTTAAAAATTCAACTTCTTTTATAAATTTGACCAACACTGATGACACACACAAGTGGCACAATAGATTAGCTCACATAAATATTAAAGGACTTAAATTGCTAAATGATAAAGGTGTATTTGTAAAAGACTGTGTGTCTAATATGCCCTTCTATGATCACTATGTACTTGGTAAACATCATAGGTCATCTTTTTCATCTGGTATGCATAAAACTACTAAAGTCTTGGAATATATTCATACTGATTTATGGGGGCTTGCTACTAATCCTACAATGGGTGGTAATAGATATTTTATGTCCATAATTGATTATTACTCTCGTAGGGTGTGGGTTTATCTGTTAAAAGATAAAACTGAAACCTTTAAAATTTTCAAAATATGGAAATTGCAAGTTGAAACTCAAACTGGCAAAAAGATAAAATATCTAAGAACTGATAACGGTCTAGAGTTTTGTAATAATGATTTTGATGATTTGTGTGAAAAGTGTGGAATTACTAGACATAAAATTGTTCCTTATACACCTCAACAAAATGGGGTGGCTGAACGTATGAATAGTACTTTATTTGACAAAGTTAGATGTATGACGTTGAGTTCTGAAATTCCTAAATCTTTTTGGGGTGAAGCTGTTATCACTGCATGTTATCTGATTAATTTGACACCTTCTACTGCATTAAATGGTGATACCCCACATGAAAAATGGTATGTTAAATGTGCTGACTATACTATGTTAAAAACTTTTGGCTGTGTTGTTTTCTCTCATCAAAATGAGGGAAAACTAGAACCTAGAGCTAGATAATGTGTTTTATTAGGATATCTTGAAGGAGTTAAAGGGTATAAGCCTTGGGATAGAAGTCAAAATGGAGTTAAGATCATCGTAAGTCGTGATGTTACATTTAATGAGTCTGAAATGTCGTGTCTAAAATCAGAAAGTGACACCTTGAGAGAAAAACAACAAGAAAACATTAGTGACGAATCTCAAGTAAATTTAAGGTCCTTAAGTGTTCAAACCCCCACTACCTCAATCAAAGTGGAGCATCAAAATCCTGAACTAGAAGATAATCAAAGTGAAAATATTGAGAGAGATGAAGTTATAGAGGAATATCAAGAAGAGCAAAATCTTTTGTTTGATTACCAGTTAGCTAGAGACAGAGTCAAAAGAACACATTGGGTGCCTCAAAGATTAGAGTCTGATTTTGAGCTTGCTTATGCTAGTTATGAAGAACTAGTTGATAGGGAACCAAACACGTATGAAGAAGCCTTAAGGAGTGAACAATCTGAGGATTGGGTGAAAGCGATGAAAGAAGAGATAAATTCCCTCGATAAGAATCAAACATGGGAATTAGTCCCAAGACCTAAAGACAAGTCAATAATTGGGCGTAAATAGGTTTTCAAAATTAAGGAGGGAATTACCAAATGAGGGGGTTTAAGGTTTAAGTCTAGACTTGTGGCCAAAAGTTATACACAAAAGGAAGGGGTAAATTATCTTTTCTCCGGTTGTTAACTCTACCACAATTAGGATTATGCTTGCATTAGTTGCACATTTCAATTAGGAACTTGAACAACTTGATGTTAAAATTGCTTTTCTGCATGGAGAACTTGATGAAAAGATTTTTATGGATCAACCTAAAGGTTTTGAAAATAAACAAAAATCTGATCATGTGTGTTTTCTTAAACGCTCTTTGTATGGTTTAAAACAATCTCTCGGACAATGGTGCAAACGTTTTGATTCGTTTGTTAAAACAATTGGTTTTAAAAGGAGTGAATTTGATCATTGCTTGTACTATTAAGGTAATGCAAACAATAATAACTGTGTGTTTTTGTTGCTATGCGTGGATGATATGCTTTTGATTGGTCCCAACTTGAAGTTGTTAAATGATGTAAAAACTACTTTAAGTAATGAATTCGATATGAAAGACCTAGGTAATGCTAAAAGAATTTTAGGTATGGAAATTCAAAGAGATAGGTCTAAATCAATTTTATTTTTACATCAGACTCCATATATCATGAAAATTTTGAAGAAATTTGGTATGAATGAATGTAAACCTATTACATTACCTTTAGCTAATCACTTTGTATTATCTAAAGAACAATCACCTGCTAATGAAGAAGAAGAAGAATATATGAAACGAATTCCATATACAAATGCCATTGGTTTTGTGATGTTTCTAATGGTGTGTACTAGACTTGACTTAGCCTTTGCTGTTAGTACACTTAGCAGGTATATGTCCAACCCGGGTCCCAAACATTAGGAAGTTCTGAAATAGTTGTTTAGATATTAGAAAGGAACATGCAATGTTGGCTTAATATATAAGTTTAGTATTGAAGGAATAAAATTGAAAGGTTTTACTGATACTAACTATGCTGGTGATAGAAATAATAGGAAATCTACATCTTCCTACATGTTTACTTTGTGTAATTCATGTGTTAGTTGAAAATCACAACTTCAACATGTTGTTGCATTATCTACTACTGAATCAGAATACATTGTTGCTACTGAGGCTTTTAAAGAATCTTTGTGGTTTAAAGGTGTATTAAATGAATTTGGTGTTTTTAAGGACAATGTGACAATATATTCTGAAAGTCAATCTACTATTCACCTATGCAAAAATCCTGTCTTTCATGAACGTACTAAACATATAGATGTTAGATTACATTTCATTAGAGATATGGTTTCTCAAGAACTGGTAAAACTTGAGAAAATCCTTTCAAAATATAATCCTGCTAATATGGGAACTAAGGTGCTCCCATTGGTAAAGTTTAGAAGTCGTCTTGATCTTCTAAATATCGGTACAAACTTGTAAGTCTCTTTCCTTAAGCTATTTGTTATCTTATCTGACTTGCAGGATGATTTGGCATCAAGGTGGAGATTGTTGGGCATGTTTGGTAAGTGATGCCCAAATCCCCTAGGCTATGATGAAAAATCTAGACCCGTTTTAACTTCATAGGCTATAAGCCCAGGATTAAAGAATTAAATCCACACCACAATTGAAGTAGCCCAATTATGTTGTGTATTTAGAGATAATCAACCCATTGGGTTAGATGGTCAATACCCAATTTGGAGGGAATTTGAAATTCACATGAAAGATAGATAAATATTATCGTTATCTTTGTCAAACCAATTTTATCTCGTTTTTTATTGGATGAGCTCTATCTTTTAGTTTGGATATAATCTTGCAGTTTTTATTCAATCTAATCTTGCTAAACTCCTGGGAAATTCGTTCTCTCCTATGAGCCTATAAATAGGAGACATTTCTCTTCTATTTGACACACCAAAAACCAAGAGGAAAAACAAGAAGAAGAAAACCTACTCTGCTTAGTGCAAATCAATCCTCCTTTGCATTTCTTTGTGAATCTATCTGTGTGACTAATAATGGCCTTCAAATTGGAGATACTTTTGTGGTGTGGATCAAGTTTTTGAGCCGAATTATAAAGGGGAAAACCGTTCCTTAATTTTCAGATTTTTGGTCTTGATTTTCTTCATTTTACTTTGCAAATCCTTACACTAATTGATTGTTTTGATTGATTTGTAGGTGGGTTTGCTTCTCAATGATAATTACGATATATTTAAATTCTTGGCAGATTACAGTTTATGTAATTATTTTATAATGATTTTAAATGTATTTTGATTATTTTATAGTTTACACAATTATTATACATTGATTGTAACGTATACTATATATATTACTCTTTACAATGTCATCTTTTAGAATTTTAGCTAATTGCCTTCTAAATTTTTTAATATTGTAATTTAAACTATTGATTAAATCATGTTAAAGTACGTCAATCTTCATTACCACATGTAATTTTTTAAGAACTAAATATTGCACGAAAGTAAAGACTTAAGTCTCTACTTGTCACCATTCACCACCAGCAACATTGAAAAACCCATGACACCACCACCAACACCGCCGCCACGACATATAATCGAGATCAATACCAAGTGCATTGAATAGGAATGTTAGATGAATCCAAGTCGAAGATAAGAAAACCAAAGGGAGCTTGGACTGTTACAAAACTAATGTTTATAGAGATGAAATTCTAGTTACACAATTTATAAATACATAGTTCTTTCTAGTAATAACTGCTTAATACATCATTGCACGGAATACTATTGGCGAAATCCTTTTATCTGACATTAACTTCAGACACAAATGGACAATTATGGGGGAGCTTATCAGCTACCCTCTTGACCGGGGTCTTGTAATACACCTACGGAATTCTTGGACATATCTTACCCTTTGTTTGCCATTTACTAGTGTTGTTCCCAGGCCCTTGAGCAACAACTGAAGGCAATAGGGAGCTAAGCAGAACAACTGAAAACAACACCAGTAAATTGTGCAAGATAAGGACATCAGACAACTTTTGCCAGAATATTCAAGGATGATTGTTGTTCTTCTTCACTGGACGAAGGGCCAATTTCCTTTTCAGAAGAAATTTTGAAAGAATTTGATTCCAATAAATAAATCTTTCAACTTCTTTCAAATTGTTTATATTACCCGTCGCCTCCTCGGAGTTGAGGGTCTTCAATAAAACTTGTATATGGCCTTGAGAGCAAGATCACTGTGCATTTATTCACTGTTGGCTGGATCAGTAAGATAGACTAGAGAAAAAAATATTAAATATCTTGCTGAATTGCATTAAGAATTAAGCATGATTTACAAACAGTAATCTTGATTCGAGGATAACGGTTATCCATCTATTATTTTTAACTAAATATATTGAAATATACAAGCATCGTAATACTGAGCAAATGCCTCACTCATTCTATTTCATGTCGAGCTTATGCTGCTTAGTTGCCAACAGAAATAAGAGATCTTGAAAAATACTAGTAGTTGCATTGTCGTTTCCAAATACATCGGGCTATCACTCTGCCTTGGCTTCAACTGGTTTCTATGTCTTAGCTTCGACTGGTTTCTCTGCCTTAGCTTCCACTGGTTTCTCTGCCTTGGCTTCGACTGGTTTCTCTGCCTTGGCTTCCACTGGTTTCTGAGGCTTAGCTTCGACTGGTTTCCCCTTTGGTTTACCCTTCTGGGGCTTCACGAAGCAGAAACAAGAGCAACATGGGCACTGGAATAAGAACTTC
The DNA here is from genome assembly GCF_002742605.1 of Olea europaea var. sylvestris. Taxonomy (NCBI): domain Eukaryota; kingdom Viridiplantae; phylum Streptophyta; class Magnoliopsida; order Lamiales; family Oleaceae; genus Olea; species Olea europaea. Next base: position 13,898,751 of record NC_036241.1, on the reverse strand, counting down.
ATGTTCTGCCTTAAACCTGTCTCAAATGCGACGGATAACCAATATGTATAGAAAAATAATGCTTTAGCATTTGTATTTTACTCTCTACTCTATTTTTATGATCTAATTATTCATTATTTTGTCGTTGGATTCCATTTCAATCACTTTCACTTTAGAAAAAACGCCTGCCTATCAAAGAAGACAGATAAGAGTGGTGGCTGATGGTGGGGTTGCCATAAGGAAATTAATGACCATGAGGGACTGCCCTCAAATGGGCTGTCTTCTGTGGGTCACGCACGGCCATTACCCGATAAAGAAGGGACCCCTTTGATTTCTTTGTCCCACCAAAAGATTTCTAGGCTGGCATGCAATAAGGAACATGGGTTTACAAAATGATCGGCCCCCAAGACATAATCCAGTGGTGCAAAGGACGAGAATGAGATAGTCCTTAGCCTTGCTGGCAACCGCAATATGAGGGTTTGATTTCTGAAATATGGAATTGGACTTTTTGTGGGCACCAGTGTACAAACAATTTCTTGTTCCTTGACCAGCTAGGACACATCCCGTGATTTACCTCCCTCACAATGCTCCAGAAACATGACGGTGGGGGTCCTCAAAGTTGAAGTTCGACCTTTTTTTTTTTTTTTTTTACAAAATGATTGTCTATCGTGTTTTGATTAGTATGAGAATGAAATATCAACTACTTTGGCAGCCCCTGACCCACATATGTCACTATTCAAGGTGTCTAGCAACAAAGTCTTCCTTCCCACGTTAGCATGGAGTTCAACTTATTTTGCTCCTAGAATAGAGCACTTGTTGATCCCAAAGGTGACGCAAAGATTGAGATTAATAACGTTAAATAAAATATGTAACAAGATCACACAAATGAAACAAAATTTAGCCCTCGTTTGATCCACATTTTTTCCCGAGAATGCATTTTTTTGTCACATCACAATGGGACCCAAAGCACATGACTTGCTGCCAATTAAGCTTTCAAACAATGCTAATTTCTATTTGTGCCCCTGTTGTCCTTTTTTGTGGTTTGAAAGAAGGGTAAATGTGGAAGAATGGTGTAAATATGTAACACATGGTACAGCTAAGTCAGGGAGTTGTCAAGAGAGATACTGTTTGCAACGGTAGGATTTCTCATTTTATGGGACAAAAAATATGGCTCAAACAACCCCTTAAAGTAAAGAAATCAAAGAGAGTTAAGTAGAGGAAACGATGTTTTACTATAATGATGATATGAAGCGAAAATTACATTACAACAATTTTGGCTTAAACTAAATTGAAAGAAGCTTGAACCGTTTATAGATACATACCATATTATAAAGATAGAAATAATGTGAAATAAGGAAATAATATATTTTTAATAAAATCACGTGAAAATAAGGAAATAATTTTTTTGGGCAAATAACACAAAACATCCCTACATTTTAATGTTATTGTGCAAGACATCCATACCTCTCATTTTTTGACATTTTCACCCATATTACCACATTTCATTGCGCAAAAAGGTTCTTTTTCATCTATTTTTGACGCTTTTACCCTCCTTTCAAATAAAACGAAAAGAAAACATAGAGAACTAATTGTAACTATAACCCTATATTTTCAAAAAATTACAAATCACTCACAAAATATACCAAATTTATACCATCATTTTGTAGGCTTTTTGCAACATGTCTACTTCTTGATGATACTTCCCTAGACTTTCTGCAACTTGTAAGCTTCCAATTCCACAACTCAGCTCCTCTGAGAGTGCAATGCAGTAATCTTTGATTCTCACTTGCAGAATCTTAATCTTTTTTACTAAAGCAGAAAGTGTCAGATCCATTTTGGTCGCTGTAATGAGGTCGGCAGTGAAAAAGAACGAATGCAAGAAAAATCCCGCTTCGTTGGCTACAGTTTTGATTTCTGTCAATATATTGTTGTTCTCTTCTGGCTCAGTATCCCTAAGAAAATTGAGCAGGGATTCCAGCTCCTTCAAATGAATTTCGACTTGATAACTCACCAGAACGCTCGAATTCAGTAATTCTCCAATAGTTTCAACAAGAATGCAAATTTGATATTTACCTCTCATGGCAATCTACCGAATCACCGGTTGATGTTGCAACCTCATCCGCACTCATTTCATTCTAATCTTGTATTAGAAAACAAATTCAAAATTCAAACCTCAAAACATAACAATCAAAGAAGCTGAGATAAAATTCAATCCATTTTTTGTAACTTCTATGGAAATTAATTATAGAAGCGCTTCAAGATCGAATTAAATTGCAAGTTAGGTTCTGCCCGCTTTATCCTGAAGTTCTTGCAAGTGGAAGTTTAGACTATGAAGTTCGCTTCTGGGATTGACAAATTGAAGAGTGTATAGGTGTTGTAAAATTTTGTTTCACAAGTGTACGACCCGTAACAAGTAATAGTGGACCTAAGAGTCCGAATTATCGATCCCACAATGACTATTTTCTAGCACTTAATTCAATTTTTCTTTAACTACTATTTGACTAAAATAAATTAAAAGTTGTAAAATCTGAGTTTTAATCTAAATTCTAGAAAATAAATGGATGTTCGCACAATTGGTTGGAGAATCAAATAATGAATGGATGTTAGGGCAGAGCAACTTCACCAATTGACCACCTTTACATCTCAAATTAAAACTCAATTCTAATGTAGTGCTCGATCGAATTCTCCTATTGTATTCAATTTATCCCTCTCGAGTTCTCATTGAGTCTATTCAACTAATTAAATTTCATATCTCTATGCAAATTCAACTTAGATAAACGAGTTCTATGTCCTAGGAATTCAATTATGACCGCAATAAATGGTATAGGTATCTCTACTTGTTATACAAATGTACTGAATTTTACTACATGGTCTAAATATTAAACTCATATCTCTATTTGTAAAGAATTCACAAAAATCATCAAATTATTGATCAGATAATTTAATGCATTCAACTCATAGCAAAATCAATACATGAAAAAATTAAAAACATGAAAATCTTAATAAGAGAATGTAAAAGATCTCAATTGATTACATCATTCCCCCTAACAACGAATTTAGCTACTCATAAAACAAGAAGAAAAGTAGGAAATTATCTTAGAATACATCACCGAGTTTGTAATAAAGATGTAGAAAAAAAAGTAAAATTCTTGCACCAAGATTTCCTTCCTCTTTCAATGAATGCTTCTAATCTCCGATTACTTGGTGTTGATCTTCTTGAATTTCTTTTTTAAATCTCCCTTCTTGTTATCTTCTCTCCAATATGTCAAGAACCTTTCAAAAGTATAAGAAAGATGTATTTATAGGTGCCCCTCCGTTTTACGTAGAAGTAGGGTTTTTATGGATTTAAAAACGGTCCAAAAAAAGCGCCCTAGATATTCAATCGCAGCACCTAGGCACTGACTTTCTGTCAAAATTTCAGCATCACGGCATCTGGGCGCTGAGGGATAGCGCATGGGTGCTGAGGACTACTTTAATTGCATTGCACAGCTTTCAATATTTTTATCATAATTCTTTCTCCCGATATCCGATTGAGACGATTCAAGATGTGTTGGAAAGGTAACTCAAAGGGCTACAACTTTGTTTCAGATATTATTATCCAATCCGATCGTTTGCTATGTCAAAAATGAGTCTCAATATGAGGCTAAAAACCCGATGCAAAACTTTTCGGTTGGAAAATGATTTATGATCATATCTTGACTAAATTTGATCCCTTTGACACCTTCCTTCATCCAATTGGCTTCTAGAACTCTCGGATCTTCATTTCAAGTTTCGACACGACTTTTGATTAATTGCATTTTAATTCTCGAACTTTGGATCTCTTACATTTTGGTCATTTCATCCAATTTCGCTAATTTTTGCCTATTTCCTTCATTTGGCCTCTTTTAACTCTTGTTACCTCCACTTCCATCAATTTACAAAACAACACCAAAATTACTTGTTAGCACTTCTAAAATACTCTCCAGGATAGCAAAATCATAAAATTAATGGCATAGTATAATGAGTGTAAATCACTCATCAAGCAGCAAGATGCTAAAATATGATTGGAGCTAATGCTCGCACATGATAAATTTTAAGAAGTTGTTGACGAAGATGAATTATCCGGCACGATGGCAACATGATGGGATTTTAATTGAACTGTGGCCTACTTTTCTCTCTCTCTCTCTCGCCTCCATAGCCTCAGCCTTTCCAACCACTAGAGTGGATAAAATGAAGGTATTGATTTGGTATATTTTGTAAGTGATTTGTAATATTTTGAAAATATAGGGTTATAGTTGCAATTAGTTCTCTATCTTTTCTTTTCTTTTTGTTTTATTTGAAAGAATGGTAAAATCGTCAAAAATGGATGAAAATGATCTTTTGCACAATGAAATGTAAAAGTAGGGGTGAAAATGCCAAAAAAAAAAAAAAAGTATGGATGTTTTGTACTATTTACCATTTTTTTCTAATTTGGGTCATAAACCCAACAATTTTCACCTTGATTCAAATTCCAATACAACGAACGAAGTTTCAAAATTTCCCTACCTAGAAAAATATGTCCAACTGCATTGAAATAACCGAATTCTTCAAAACTAATCAAAACTCTCTATCACAAAAAAAAAAAAAAAGTCTTTCTTTGCCCAACGACCACAAGCAACATTCGAATCCAACTCCCGAGTTCCCAAAATTCCTTCAGGGAATTATTGTTGACCAAACAAGGTTGAAGCACATCCTGTAGCAGAAACCACACCAAATGCGTAGTCAAAAGGTCACTTGCTAGAACTGTTACCTTCAACAATTCCGAAAGCATCACAGACATCATTGTACCTACACTCCATGAGTCCAACCCTAGCAATTAAACACAGTGTATCCACTAAAATTGATGGCAAAGTGGAATCACCAATGCTCCCCTAAGCAATGTTCTGAACCAACCCAGAGCCTGTCATAAGAGGTACTGTATCAAACTAAAATCCACCATGGCACTGAACTTGTCCAGGTGTTTCTTAACTGGTTCTGTGCTTCTCTGTAAGATGTACAACTGAGATTTTTTCCACCCCTCCAATACAACTTGGACACCCTTTCGGACATTTAAGACTCCACCTCCACCAGAGAAATTACCCTTTTGCATCCAGGGTACTCAGCAAGATGAGATTCATTTTCAGATCTAAAGCATTTTGAACCTGATCAATTACTCTGATTGTCCCATCCTACAACCTTAATCTCACTCGACCGATTCTAGCAACACAACAAAATTAGTTGTTTCCCATCACAATTCCACTTTGCTTGACAACCTCATGTCTGAAAGAAGTTCCAATTGGAACACATATGATGCGAATAGGTCGAATCGAGAATCCACTCCTCTTCAGATTTAGACTCCACGTCATATACCACGGTCAACATCCCATCACTGGCATCCAAAAAGTCTTTGATAACATTAGTCTCATTCGAATTGCATGATTGCCCTCTATGATTTGCAGATAAATTACCTTTAGCTTGCAACTTATAGCAATCTGTTTTAATGTGTCCTTTCCTCCTACAGTTGAAGCAGTACAAATTGCTGAAGGTCGTCCTCAATCTACCCCTTCGTCGATCACCATGAGATACCAAAGTTTCCCCATCCCTCAATGTAGTTCCAACCAAATGCTTCATCATCTCCTTTGAGAGCAGAGCATCGTAAATATCCTCAATGGTCAAAATATCACGACTGTACAAGATGGTGTCCCGAAATGACAAATAAGAGGCGAGCAACGAACACGATAGGATCAAGGCTGGGTCTTCCTCATCGTATTTAACCTCTAATGTCTCTAAATCTACAACTATTTCATTGAACACAGTAATGTGGTCTTCCAGTGACCTTTTTTCTGCTATACGATGGGAATACAGCTTTTGCTTTAGAGCCAATTTGCTTATGAGACTTTTAGTCATGCATAACTATTCCAATTTCAATCACGAAGCAGGCGTTGTTTTCTCCTTCAAGTCGTTTTACAAAATATTATTGGATAAATGAAGATGAATCTGCAACAAAGCCTTCTAATCCCTCCGTTGTCCAATTAGCTAGCATCTTCTCAAAACCCAACAATGCATCATCCAAATTCAATTGCGCCAGAATAGGCCTCATCTTTACTTGCCACAAAGAAAATCTTGTATTGCAATTCAATATCAAAATATCATATTTCAATGTAGTCATCTCTAAAAAATTCCAATCAAATCACAAAGAACATGCAGTCTGACTCTGAGACCACTTGTTGATCCCAAAGGGCACGCAAGGATTGAGATTAATGACGTTGTATGAAATATGTAATAAGATCACAAAAATAAAACAAGATTTAAAATAAAGAAATCAAAGAGAGTTTAGTAGAGAAAACGATATTTTATTATAACGATGATATGGAGAGAAAATTACAATACAGCAATTTTGCCTTGACCCTTGACGGAAGAGGCCACTATTTATAGGTGCATACTATACCATAAAGATGGAAATAATGTGAAATAAGGAAATAACATATTTTCAATAAAATCACGTGAAAATAAGAAAATAATTCTTTTTCCCCCTAATTTGGGTCATAAACCCAACAGCACCATCAAGATTATAACACTTGATGCTTCTGAATTACCGTCAAGAGAAAGGTGGAACCTTTTTTTGACATCAAAGTGGGATAGTAAGAGGAACAGAAAGAATATACTACATAAGAACTACAAATATACTGCAAGAAAACATATTCTTCTCAGTACGAGAAACATCAGCATTTTAATGTTTATTTGAATCAACAGAAGAGAGTATATTCTCCAACAAGCTAGTATATTCTCCAACAAGCCTGAGCTCAAGAAAGAAAGTATACACAAGGTTCTGATGGGATAAAGAAATTTGTTGCGGAACATACCTCGCCAGACAAGACAGGTATCATATTTAAAAAACATAATCTATATCCTTGCTATTCACACATTAGAAATTAAAGTCGAGCTAACGGCTTCATTTCCTTGGTTGTTTTACTGTAATTGTACACACCAATGCCTCGTTTTTTACCTAGACGACCAGCATCAACATACTGCACGAGAAGTGGGCATGGTACATACTTGCTGTCCCCAAGGCCAGCATGAAGAACTTTCATAATTGACAGACAAACATCCAATCCAATAAAATCTGCAAGTTCCAAAGGGCCCATCGGATGGTTTGTCCCCAGCTTCATGCCTGTATCTATGTCTTCCTTTGTTGCTACTCCCGTATATAGTGCATGAAATGCTTCATTTATCATTGGCATTAGAATCCGGTTCACAATGAAGCCAGGAAAATCCTGAGAACAAATAATTGTCTTGCCAAACCTGCAACAGACCATTAGTTGAGTAGAAAACTTCTCAGGCAAAGAAGTTGAAATCGCATGGTGCCATTTAATGGAAAAAGAAGCAGAAAATTATCACACTACTATAATGCATCAATATAATAAATGCTAAAAAATAAGACTACTGAGGATCAAATTGAAGGCCACTTACGTAGAAGGGGACGAAGGTAACCAGGGTAGCAGAAGATATTGGGCCCTAACTTTTCTAGAGCTGCTTGTGTAACTAAAACTGTCGAAAAATCAGAACCTGATATATCCTCTGTCAAATATCGTTGGTGATAAGTCTTCCGTGAATTAAGTTTATTATCCTGACAAAGTAAAACATATTTCCAACTTGTTACCTTGTTTTTCTGTAACTACTCTACAACCTTAAGATTGTTTCCTACTAGCTAACCTAGTTACCATTTTGATGAGTCCAGATGCGAAGAAGAGTGGAAATAAAGAACAGCCATGCACCTCACTTTAAATGAGACTTTAATGACCTTGAGGAAGTTTTATGTAAGCATTTGGGAGGTAAGCTCTCCTTAAAAATTTTGATTACTAAAGCAACAACATGGTTTGTCTGATCATTTCAATTCTATACCAAAATAGGCCATGTATCAAATCAACACACATTTTGTTTGAAAGTATATAACCAGGTGTAAGAAATTCCTAGCAATGTAGCCTTAAAAACAAAAGACTTTCTTGCAGTGAACCACCAGGGATATGAAAACTACAAGCTTCACCTCTAGACTTAATATAGATGAGCATCGTTCACATAAACAATAATCATAATAGCACAGAAACTAGTGTTCTGTTCACAGACCTCTCTGCCAAGCATTTTGTGGTATTGAACGTATCATCTGATGTATCTGCACCCCTAACAATCTCAACTAGTTTCATTATAGGTGGAGGATTCATAAAATGCATGCCAATCACCTGGAAATGATAAAATAGTTGATTGAATTTTTAGCATAATACAAATATCTATGGTGGAACAAGATTTACTCTAATACAAGCTCATAAATGCTATAGCAAGCAAGCAAGCAAAATGTTTGCACAAATTAGATTGCTGGATATTTCTGAGAGTTACAAACTGCAGGCATTCATGAACAGCTATTAAAATCATTATCAATAAACCGTAAAATGATCAGAAGACAAAAAAAATCGATATTATTCTATAGTATTTTCATTGCAAAATGTCGCTAGTTGCTGAAATTATTAAATAATATTTATGTAAACCCTGGCAAAACCTGCATTCGGCAAGGAGGCATGCTATAAGGAAAAGAAGACAGTCATTGCCTTGAAAGGCAAAAAGCATAATGAAAAATTTTCATATTTAGCCCCAAGTCTACGTAAGCATATAATTAAACAGTAGGCATAAGGTGATTCAGGCAAAGTATTTATGAGTAAAAATGTAATTAGTAGACATCAAAACATTAAAATAATTATTCATCATGTCAATCATAACTTTGAGTGATAATGGATAATTACTATTTACAGCTGATCTTGGCAGGCTTGGTAGGCTCAGTTTAGTTAATAAATCCAATAATTCCACAAATCCTACATTGAGCTTGAGTACCATATACCTCAAAGGAATGAGACATCCATGCTCACTTGGCACTTAACGCTCACCTGGCCTTATGGTCAACACATGTAATCCTAGAACTTAGAGAGTCTCAAGAAAAGCCTAGATCTCCTTCAAATATCCATTTAAATAACAAAATTCCCTTTTGGGTACTGCAGATATATGGCAAAATAGAAATTTTAGAAGCGCATTGAATATTTGTTACAGCAACATAACTAAGAAAAACAATCTGATACAGATCAAACTAATTAGTATCTTGCAAATAGGGATATGACAGTCAATAATTGTCTCCACTATGTCGTTTTATACTTTCCAATGCAATGACCATTCCTCTATATCAATTCAGTCCTCCTTCTATATTCGTATGGAAAATATAGGCATTCAATAAAGATGATCCAATTCAATACTCACATGCATTATTTTAAAGCTAAAGAATAATAGTTCATTACCAATAATATGAGTCATGTTTAATCATTAATTGCTACAGATTATTAGCACATGGTGTTATGTGTCCAGTAAAGAGATCAAAACCTGGCTTGATCGACAGGTTATGGATGCTAACCGAGTTATCGAAATAGAGCTTGTATTAGATGCCAAGATTGCAGAACCTTTTACAATCTTATCCAAATGAGCAAACAGTTTCTTCTTCACATCCTCAGACTCCACAATGGCCTCAATGACAATATCTACTCTATGAAAATCCTCCAAATTCGAAGCACCTTTTAAACGCCTGAAAGCATCAGCACCTTTATCCTGATAAAAGGTCAAATTGCAATCAAACGCACCCTTAAAACAATTGACCTTAGAAAAATTCATCAGCTGATCAGATATGTTAAACAAGCTTTAGCAGCAAGTATTTTGTATTGCTGAAAATGCCCAAAATTTCTTTCTGTTATCAACAACACTAATAATAAATGTATTTTGCACATTTATCTGGACCGTGAGCTAATTGTTATTAATTTTTATGATTTATGACTTGATTATGTTTATATTTCATTTGTTAGGTAAAACTCGATGTAAATAGAAGGAATTAGACAAAAGAAACGAAAAAAGAATGAAATTAGAGGTGGGAGAGCAAAGTGAAAATATCCAATAGTTGATTCGGACCATAAAAGAAGTAAACTTATCCCCAGTTTAATTGTAGAAATTAATTTTTAATTTTAATAAAGTAAACGTATTCCCAGTTTAGTAGTAGTAGAAACTCAGTAAATGAAATTTATTCTCTACGTCACCGATACTCTTGACTCATCAAATCTGTCAGTTATCAGCAATCCCGTACACTTGAGAGATTTTGATGAACAACTAACTAAGACAATCAAGAATTTTCTTGATTAACCACGAATCCATGAAATTTGAATAAAAACATAAATTTGGAAGCTAACAAGTCATAAGCAAGAACCCACTTCTAAATATAATACAGAAAAATTAGATCTTGGCTGAACTGACTTCTATACAGACACAGCGTACCTTGGACAGATGGCCTCTGGAGACGAGACGTCGAATGTTGTCAGAGATTGATTTAAGCGCTTTATTGAGAGCAGTGGAGTCAGAGTCGTGAACGATGACATCAAGCCCGTTCGCCGCGGCGAGTTGGGCGATGCCGGAGCCCATTTGTCCGCCACCCACGACCCCGATGCTCTTGATCTCCACCATGTCTCAGCGTTAGTCTCCTTCACCACTACGAACGCAACTTTTAATAATGAGGGAAAGAAAGGAGCGGATAATAACAAAGAGAAATTGATGCAAAATAATACTTGTCATCGTGTTGCCACCCAGCCCAGTATTTAAAATAAAATTGAAGAATTTTGGTCCAAATCAGCATTGGCCCCGCTCCCTGCTCCCCCATATAAATATGAGCAACTTACAAAAATATCTTTAAAATTAGAGATATTTTGAAAAATCATATAAAAAAATTTTAAAAGTAAAAAATACTGTGTAAAATTAAAAAGTGACACAATGAAACTTTTTTGTAAAAAAATTGTCACTCCTTTCAAAATTTAAAAAAAAGTGACAAAATTCAAAAAAAGTGACACAAATACTCAAAAAGTGACAAAAGAAAAAAAAATAGACAAAAAAAAGTGACAAACACCAAAATAGCATCATTCATTTGTATAGGACCAGTAATCATGTTCATATCCATCATGTCCAGGGCAATTCATCTAACAAATGACAAAAAAAAAGGGTCAAACGCTAAAAAAGTGACATATATTATATAAATTGAAAAAAGTGACAAACATTCAAAAAAGTAACGAACATTCAAAGAAAGTGACATACACTCACAAAAGTAATACAAATTAAAAAAAAAGTGAGAAAAAATAGAAAAAAGTGACACAAAACATTTGAAAGAGTGACAAAAAAATCAAATAAATTGACTCACACTAAAAGAGTGTACAAATCCCCAAAAAAAAAAAGGAAAAAAAAGAAGAAAAGTGGCGAAAAATTAGAAATGTAACAAAAATTCAAAAAAAGTGACAAGAATTTGGAAAGAGACAGAAATTTAAAGAAAGTGACAAACGCTCGAAAAAGTGACAAAGTTCAAAAAAAGTAACGTACGCTAAAAAATTGGCACAAATTAAAAAAAAAATAACGTCAAATGCACAAAATGTGACGAAATGGGAAAAAATAAAAAAAAAAAAAAGGCAAAAAGACAAAAAAGGAAAAAAAATTAAAAAAAAAAGGGAAAAAAATAAAAAAAAAAAAAAAAAAAGAAGTGACAAAAATAGACAAAGTAACAAAAAATCGAATAGCCGTAGAAATTCAAAAGAAGTTACAAAAGTTCAAAATAATGACAAACATTATCATTTTTAAGTGACATAATGTTTCTTTTTAAAGTTATGTATGATATACAATGTCATTTTTATTAAAAGTGATGTTTGTCACTAAAAAAGTGACAAAACTTCAAAAAAAGTGACAAGCACTCAAAAAGTGATAAAATTCAAAAAAAAGTGACAGCCATCGTTTCTTCTCTTTCTCCATTCATCGTCAAGCATTTTTAAATCAGTTTACTGACAAAACACCAATTAAAATGTCAAGTATCTTTAAATCAATTCATAGCCACCGTTATCTTACAACTCAACTAATCCATTGACTTCCACTTAATGAAAATCCCAACATGAGAATAAACTGAGTTATTTTTTATTTTTATTTTATTTTTTTCAATCTCCATTGCTGGAAGAGGTCATCACCTACACCGGATTCAACTACTCCTTCACCACCACCAAAATGTGAGAATTTTCAAAAAATATGATTGAAAAAAAAAAAAGAAGAAGAAGTGACAAATACCATCAAAAAGTGACACAAATTCAAAAATGTGACGAAAAATAAAAAAATTGACGTAAATTAAAAAAGTGACAAAACATCAATTAAAATCTTAAAATAAATCATTTTATGCAAATTCAACCACTCCACCTCCACCTCCACCTCCACCACCACCACCACCACCACACCATAACCCATAGTTCAACCCAACACACCCAAACCTCAATCCAGATTCCTTCCCATTTTTTTAAACAGTAAAAGCGATCTCGCCGATTACAATCGTCGCACTGTCATCATCAAGCTCCTTCATCAACTACATGCCAAACTCCCTACCAACTTCACCAACCCACTGCATTATAATAACATGACAATGATTAGTCATATAGTAGACATATTTCACATAGTAGAAGAATTATAGTTTCAACATTAGCCACATACCTCGATGCCACCCAAGGTTTGACACAATGGACATCGTTGAACTTTGCGATAAGAGAATTTTTATAGCAATAGAAGTGCTCTTAATGACTGAGAGAAGCATCTTAAGAAGAACATTTGTGAGAGGTTCCGATCCTCTAAAATGTTGAGCAACAGGGGCCTCTTCCTCTTAAATGTTGGGGTGATAATGTCCTAATCCATATCAAACGGTACGAGATCGAGGTTCATAGCTTTAATGACTTCTAAGCTTCTCAACTGCCAAGAAAAAGTAATTAGGACTGTGAAAGTATTTGAATCTTTAATGGTGGACAATTATTTCTTTGTGCTTTCAGCAACCATATTCAAACGTATGCTCAAAAAAAGTCAATGAAGAAATGTCTATGATTAGTGATGATAAGCTACAATAATAAACATAGGTAAAAAATGATAAACCTAAACCATTTCTTTTATCTTTTGTAACCTTCTTAAGCTGTCCAAGTATGTATTCTCTCACTTAGGTATTTTCGCAAAGCGCATTTTGTCAATAAATTGGGAGTTATTTAAATTTGTCAATTAGTCAATAAACTTCATAAGGATGCTTCCACAAAATATAAAAGCCATATGAATCATATGATGTTTATTCAAATACATCATGTCTTTAAATGTAAATATAAATTACAATTGAGACATTTTGTCAACCACCCTGATAGTATCTTAGAAAGTCAAAGGGAAAGAGTGTGTCATATAATTTTGGAGCTAATCCAAAATTTAATAACAATATCTTTTATGCATTTATACACAAAAACATCACAATCTATGCCCAAACCTGCTTCAAATATAAACGAACGAAAAAACTACTCAAAATCAAAGTTCAACCACAAAAACAATGTTTATTCAATATTACCTTCCAAATCACGAGTGTAATTCTTCATGTTTGAACTTCCTTCTGCACTTCCAGATTTTCTCTTGAATGACTTTGATTCATGATATTAATTTACCTACTTTGATCATAGATAAAATCGACCAAATATCAACAAAGATATACCAAATCTGAGCATTTACAGCGCAAGAAAAGGTTTTCACTCAAGATTCGCCCCAAAATCACCCAATCGTCCAAATGGGAAACTCTCGTTAAAAGTACAAAGAAGCAGCAGCATTAAATTCTTAGGTGAGGTTTTCTCACTATAGGAAGATTCAAGTCGAAGTAGGAGTCAGGAGCGAAGATTTCTCGAAAATTTTCTGATTCAAGGCTTTCTCCTTCTGATTTGGGATTTTGTCGTGGTTTTGAACGTAATTAATACGGTAATAGTAGTTTAAGTTAGTTTTAAGGTATTAATCAATTACATAATTTTTTTAGGGCACTGCACCTAATTTTCCCTATAAATATTAAGATGAAATTGTAGAACTTTTGCCCAAATATTAGCATTAGCCCAACTTTAGTTTAAATCTCAACCCAAATCCAGTGCCCAACTATTCAAATAGCAAAATATGAATATTTTGCTGTCAAATTAGATATTTTATTTAATGCATGTTTAAATAAATTTTACTTATAATTATTAAGTAAATTTTATTATAGATAATTTGTGTTGATTACATCTAAAAGGAACATTACTTATTTTAATAGTTTGAGATACAAGTATTTTTCTAAATTTAAAAGTTTTTTTATTAATACATATGTTTTCATTTATTACTAATATATTTTTATAAAAAAAATTTACTTATTTTGACCATAAAATAGATGCTATGGTCAAAGTTACTAAAAGAGTACTCATTAAGTAATTTTTTTAAATTTTCATTGGTGGATATGTATTTTTGTTTATTTCAATCATGATTCGGTTAGCTTATATTTTATAAGGTAAGTGTTGATTTTTTATTTGGTAAAAAATTACAAAAATTTAGTTGAATATCTTAATGTGAGACATCTAAACTTTTTTTTTTTATTTCATTAATTATCTTATACTTTTTATGGTGAATGTCACAAAAATAGCCTCCGAAACTTGATTTCTTATGGCGTAAGTTCATTCAAAAAAATTTAAGTTCAAGCTCATCCTAACCTAATTTTCTGGCTCCGCCCCTATGTTGTGATGACGGATGACCCAACTATGAACGTTCAAGGATCCTGGATGCAAGACTAGGCTATAAAAATTTCATATCAGGCTATTACGCGAAAAAAAAATATTATAAATAAAAAACTGTTTTCGAAATAAAAAGGGAGAGACTATAGCCTAGTCTAGTCCCCTTACATCCGCCCCTATTAATCAAATAGGTAGGTTTTGCTGCACTGACATAGGGTTGATATAGGTAATGATAGAACACATGCAAGGTTTGACATTTTTTTAATTCACACTAGACCCACACACAACATGTGAAGTTGATCAGCCGTTATGTCAACCAATTCGACCACTTTAGCTCAATTCCAAACGAATTGGCCTAATAAGTCCAATCATGTCCTACTAATAGGTTTATAGTTTGCCTACATTGATTTGATGTTAAATAATTCGTGAGTATTTCAAAATAGGAAAAAATCATTTGTATTCGGGCGTGTACACTCCCGTGTACGTATAGTTGAACCCTTATATTTAAGTCTTACTATTTCAAACGTACTTCTCCTAATCTTTTACTATTTCAAGGTATCCTACTTTGGATAATTTAAGCACAACAGGCTGTAACAAACAGCTTACGTCATTATAAAGAGAGAGAAAGAGTCATTTTAAAGGTATAAATTTCTGAAAGAAAATAAAAAATAAAAAATGAGAGATCTAACTCTTTACCATGGCTAGAGGGGGAAACGGACCAAACCGAGCCAATCAAAGGGCAAAAAATCAGCTTCGACTCAGCTCGATTCCATCCACTACCCTGACAATTCGAGTTTGTTAACCTGTCCATTGTCACGGGTACTTTTAAAAATTGACCTAGTCAAACCATCAAAATTTCACATTGACTTTCTAACAATTGAATATTATCAGTTATTACAATGGTCTTGAAAATTAAAAAACAAGGATGCTCTTAAATATATTATACAATTAAAAAATATTATTTTGTTTAAAAGATATTACTATCCTTTTAGATAACAATTGAAAACCAAATGCTTCTCACTTAAAACTTCAAAATCAATTAACTTTTCTTATCTGTTTATTTCAACACAGATAAACCTCTTTTATCTTTCATTTGCTTCAACCTTAAAATCTAAAAAAATTATCTAACGCTGAAGCCCGAAATTTTTTTATATCAACCATTTCAAGTCGATAAGTATATTTACGCATGTTTAATTTTGTTTTTATTAAATTAATATATGTTTTAATTGTTAAATTTATTTTGACATAGATTAATTAACAGATCTATAATTTTTTTAAATATTAACAAGAAAAAAATTCATTTGCATCATTTAGATGAAATAGATCTGTTCACAGTCAAACGACTGTTTAAACAACCACCCAACTGTTAAACAGCTGACAAACATAGCCGGCTGTTAAAAAATTACTAAATTTCTATCAAAATCTAGTAAGAATATATTTTTAATCCCCATCACACACCCTTTAGATAAGTTCTTCATTGGATAACGAAATTGGTTATCTCAATATCTTTGTCTTTTGATAATTCACTAAACAAATTCTGTAAATGTGCATGAATTATTTTACATCAAATCAATCTAGACAAATTATAAACCAATTAGCATGACATAATTGGACTTATACTGTTTGAACGTTCATAATTGGGTCATCACAACATGAACAAGTCACCTTATCTCATATTGAACGGCAGCCCTATGACAAAGTATATAAACATAGATTAGTGGATAAGAATGATGCCAACCAAGGATAGAGGAATCTCTCTTTCGTTTGATGACATATTTTTTGTTGTAAAGAGGAATCGCATATTCATGAATTGGGCTTTTCCCATCCAATCAAACCTATTTATAGAGATTCAACTTTATTTTTAACGATACTTTGCCAAGATTGCATGGTATTGTATCTAGTGTAATAGCCAATATTGGTGTCGTGCGAATTGGGGTGACACATTGCAGCAATGGGTCCAACTTAGAGGGTGTGTTACAATGACGAAATGAATGTAAATGTTACAAGTCTAGAGCGATAAATTAATTTTGCATCATTTAGTGCTAATTGTGTTAAATTACTTAAAAAGCTTTGGTTTGGTGATAGTATGCTTCACTTATTATTGACAAGGCCCAAAAACATTAATGCTAAAGCCCAAATAGATTGCGAATGGGTGTTAGTTTAGCCCAGATTTCATCGGCCTATGACAAAATTCAACGGGTTTTAGTTTGATCCACCCTCACATTAGCATTAGTTTTCATTTAAAATTTCATCAAAATCTATATGAGCCATGCTTGGTGTACAGTACTTTGTACACTAAGTATGACAGTCCCATCACATGAGGGGCTCCCTCGTAAGTGTACAATCCAACGTGGACAGTACACTTAGAAAAGCTCAATCTATATTGGGTCACAATGTAGCACAGTAATAAATTGACATGTCACTATTGTAAAATTCATTGCACTATGACTACTAATATAGCAATTTTCTCTGATAGGGAGACGTCACTTTACAAAGCGGTAGAATGCAAGTAAAAAATAATAATACTGAGTAGTCTAAATTTAAGTTAAGTAATCCTAAAGAGAGGTTAAAATTTAACGATCCAAATAACATTTTGTGAAAAATACAATGACTGCATATGAAGTTTACCCACCTGAAAAATGATTACGTTGATTATTCCAGTCAACATTTGAATAATACTTATACACTAGGTATATTATTTTAATTATAATCAAAATTATGGAATATAAGTTTATATACATTGAAGCACACTAACCTGAAAATTTTTATTTTTATTATTTGAATCAAACTTCATCTTGAATATTAACACTAACTCGATCTCATTCTTCTCGAATCAAATTCAAAAAAAATCCATTTTATTCCCATTAAATAACTATACTTCTCACCCCTCGCGCCCCAGACTTGTTGTAATTGTTTCTTGGCAAACTTCACTATTGCAGGATGACATTAATTTGTTAGGTTAATGAAGTAAATTATTGTAGGTGGCTAACGTTATGAAAGAACAATTCAACGAAGTTTTATAGTGTAGCACTTGTTTTATTCCATTTTATTTTTTTTTTAACCATCTTTCAATGCAAATTGTCAAGTACTCTGTCTGTAAAAAAATCTGCGAACCTACCATCAGGGCCGGTCCTGGGCTGAGGCATTTGAGGCCTCAGCCTCAGGCCCAAAACCCTTAGGGGGCCCAATTTTGCTTCAATTTTTTTTTTTTTTTTTTTTTTTTTCATAAATAAGCGAAGAACAAAAGCGCAAGAAAAAAATAATAATAAATAAAATAAAAATGAAAGATTGGTTAAAAATCCTATTCAAGGTAATCATTTGGGGACCTATATTTAAAGGTTGAATCCCAATCTTGAGGGCCCCCACCGCCTCGTCCTTAGAGTTTTGTGAGGGAGGTAAATCGCGAGATGTGTCCCAATAGGCCAAGGAACAAGAACTGCCTGTATACTGTGCCTACAAGGAGTCCAATTCCATGTTTCAGGAATCGAACCCTCACACTGCGACTGCCAACAAGGTATGAGATAACCTCACTCCTGTCATTTGTATAACTACTAACTTTTTCTTTTTTTTTTAACGAGGTGTCCAACTTGCGCCAGACTATATCCTCGTCTCTGAACCTCCGGTCCCTCAGCTGCTCAGGGAGGTAAATCGCAGGATGTGCCCTTGTTGGTTCCCAGGTTCCCACATGGCTTTTACTCCTTCCCCAAAGGAAGCCTCCTTCATGGTGATTAGTCCATCAATAATTCCTCTTTTATTGGATCAAAGGTTCCCACCAGAAATTGAACTTCTCACGCTTGGTTCCAGAGCCCCCCAATGTGATTGTTCCGCCAATTTGAATGTGCCCTGGGGGGCGTATAACTACTAACTCTTCTTTATATAACTAATAGCTTAAGGGTTACTAGGGGCAAACTTCTTGTGGTAACGTACGTTGAAAAATTTGAATCTTATTTATTTATTTTCACTTGTATTTTAATGCCAAAATCACAAAGAGAATTCAAGATCGTAAAGTTTGAAAAATATATGTAGATTGACAAAATACATAAGACATGATGATTGATTTATGACGATATGCAGAGAATTTTGCTTATATGTAGTAAATGGCAAGTTTGTTATAACGTAGATTGTGGGTTGTATTCTTTCAAAGTTTGTGGAGACAGTTGTTATCAATATACAATTTGGGCATTGTGTTTGTCTGTAGGTTTTCTAAAATATTAAATAGTTCCTAAAAGTCGAGCACTAGTTTGTCATTGCATCGTATTGAACTAAGCTTGTTGTTCGAGAGAAAACACATTGATCCATATCATTCAACTTAAATATACATCGCACTCTATGATTATAAAATAATCAATTTGGATCAGAATATATCAATTTTATATTTCAGAATGAAGTCGACATTTTAACAAATAAATTGGCTAATTAGCAGAAAATTAGAAACTCCGCCCGGATAATGATATCAACTTGTTTGAAAAAAAAAATTTATAAAGTCGAGGCAAATGTTAGGTGTAGAAAATGTTGGGCGTTGGTTGCAAAATTTCAGAAGAGTCAGTAAATGATGGTGAAATAGTTGACCGGCGGCCCAACTTGGCGTGGAATTTCTAGCCTTCGATTGGATAGATTAGCCCCGTGATATCCGCCTACGTCGCCGCTTAGTATTGCTGTCTTTGACCTTGTTTCGTGTGCATCAACTACACCCACGCGCACTACCAAACGCGTCCAATATAGAATTCATTTGTTTCCTCTTTGTGAGTGATTTTATAAAGTATAAACACTAGCAGTCTGTTTAAGAGTGATTTTTTTGTCCAAAAAATTAATTTTTTGACTGTTATTTCATTATTTCAGTCGTCATATTTGACTTCTTCTCTCACAGGTGAATCCTAATTTTCTCCTAATAGTCAAAAAATCAATTATCAAAATCACTCTCAAACAGACTTTAAGTCTCAATAAATGTACAATTAAAATAAATAAAAATTACGAAATTATAAATTAATGAAAGTGAAAATAATGTTCACTTAAAAAAAATTAGTGTAAGAAAAGTAGGCGGAAACAAGAATTGTGCAACCATCACACTATTTTGTAGAGGTGGCACGGTCGGTTCGATTCGATTCTAAAGAGAATCGAATCGAACTAAAATTTTCGGGTATCTAGTAAATGAAATCGTCGGGTCCAAATATAATTATGGAACCGTTCGGGTTCAATTCCGTTCCGTACTATTATTAATCTTTTTAACATTTATAATAATATTATATAAATACAACTAATGACACATTCAATGGTTTTGAAATGTCAGAGACTAGTAGACTATATTGTTCAAATGATCGCTACGGTCAAAGTTTTGTTTGGCGGAGGTCACAGCTTCAATCAGAAGTCACAGCGTCGGCCGGCGATTGTATAGGTTTTGGAATGTCAGTGAGACTGCGAGAATGAGTACGAGAGTCGAGACAGCATTTTGTACTTTAGTGTAGGTGTTTAGGGTTATTTATTGGATTGGATCTTGTTTGGCTAAGAAATAAAACAATAAAATGGATAATTGGGCAAAAAATTAGAAATAAAACAAATTATTGGGCCAAAAATTTGGATTTAAAAATTGTAAATTTGTTTAGAAAAAATTAAAATTAAAATAATTTGATTTATTCAATATAAAAAAATAGAAAGATTCGGTTATTGATCTAGAACCGAGAACTGAACCATACCCGTCGGTTCTCAATTCAGATACCCGTTCGGATATTTAATTTAACAAGAACCGTCGGGTTTGATTCAATTCGATTCGGTTCGGATTCGGGTTCGGGTTCGGGTTCAGTCGATTCGGTTCAGGAGATTTGCACTGCCCTACTATTTTGCATGCCAGAAACATTTCGCGTCACATTATTTTGTAATTTATTGCTAATCAGACAATATATCGAAATGTCAATTTCCTAAGTTCTTGATAGACCTCACACTTTCTTTCAAGTTGGTGAGTTTTACGCTTTTTCTATTGTATTTGTTGGAGTTTGTCCATCTTCAAAACTACACCAAACTCTGCATACTAAAATATAAAAATTTCAAAATAGCGGCTATAATTTTCGTTTCATTGGCAAGAAAATGAATTGTAACATTCGATACATATAATGCAAAACAACGAAATGTAGAATTAAACTTGCCCTCTACAAATTTGACATTTTGTTGGTTTTTAATTAGAATAACCATTTATTCATTCGACGATGTTATGCACATAATTAAATATAAATTTGAGTTCTTGCTGCTTTTCAATTAATATTACAAGAAACATTTTTAAAAAATTGTCAATCCTCTAAATCTCGTAATATAAAGAAAACTGACTTTTCACTTGGAGTTTTATTTGTTTTTCTCAGTAGTTATATTAATTAGTGATTTATCATTTTTATTTTTATTTTTATTTTTTATTTTTTGTCTCAACTCCAAATCTCTGAGATATTTATGGAATGTCTATCTCAAGGCATCCACGAGATGCAATCTTCTTCGTGACTCCATTAAAATGGAATTGGTAAAATTAAAATATCAAGCCAATAGTATAGAAACAAGTAAATTTTAGAAACAATTTTTTTAGATACAACAAAAAAAGAAGCTTTCAGATACTAATGTCTAGCAATATTAGTTCTTTCTCGAGCGACTCGCCAAACAAGTCCAACCTTTTGTTCCTAAAATCATCTCTATTATATGCTTTTATGTAGCCTATATAGCCTTCGAAGACACGTTCGCGGTGAGTCAAGTGACCCACCAACTTCAAGATTCTCTTCTTTCTTTTTATTTAAAGTCAAAAATCAAAATTAGGCAGTAATGGTAGTTGGATGTTTTATTGGAATAGATTTGCTCTTTGAAATAACTAAAATTAAAAGTTGAATACAGAAATGCAAAAGAAGTAAAACTACAAGATGTCGTCTAAAATTTTCCTTCAACGACAAGAAAATGAAAAAAAAATGCAAAGTATTATGATACATCTCAAGAAAATAAGAACAAAATGTGTAATTTCGAACTTTTGTTGATTCCGCTTATAGATAGTGTTTATATACTAACAAAATTTTAACATACAAGCTTCTTAATTAGCATGATATTTGACTTTTTACTTGTGATTTCGTTTCTTTTTCTTATTGAAAGTTATAATAAGCAATTTGTTAGCCTATAGCTAACATGCCCCAGTATATAACAGGGCCAATTGAATTAAGATATTACACATGCAATATAAAAATACAATTTTTCTGATAAATTTGTTTGATGCAATAAAGAAGAATGAGATATGATGCCTATATTCAACTTACTATCTGTATATTAGGTTAACCTGTTCTTAATCTATATCTCATCGAATTCAAGAATAGTGACCAAGGAAGTCCAAACTCCTAACTCCATACTATAACTTCATCTAACTCAAAAGAAACAAAAAGTTCCAATCTGATATTCTATTCTATCGTTACCCAATTGAGTTTAGAAAGCAACTGCTTGTCAACATAAAGAAATTTGGCTTCTCACGTAAGTTTTTCTCCCAATAAAAATTACAAGCGATCTCAATAAAGTCTTTAAATTTGACATATGAGTGGCATGTCTTCCTTGAAGCATCTACAAGACGCAATCTTGTTGCCAGCCTCATCGTAGAAAGGACCGATTGAATTATGTTGTATACAAAAATATACAATTTTTTTACGATAAAAAAAAGAAAAGAAAAGGAAAAGCTTTTAGAGGCTGCCTAGTAATAAAGAAAAAAAAGGGCAAAATTTTAGGGGTGCTCTTCACGCGCAAGAGCAATACGTGAAAGTTCACTCTCGACAAAATTGATGACCCTACCACATCAAATTCTTACCGCCCAATGATGTAAAACACAGTCAAATTATTCATCAATTCATATTTTGTCAATATCTACTATATCACTTTATCTTTTACTTACTTTCTCATAAAGTGGCATTATTCATTTTCTATTGTAAGACGAGATATTAAGACAAATTTGGGCATTGACAATAGGTCAGATTTGAGATCTGTGAAATCATCTGGGTAACAAATGCTGGAAAACTACCCCTAAGTAAAAAAAGTCAACTATTATGTCATCATTCCAAATATCATTTTTTTTTTTTTGTCTAAAATAAACTTGGATTCCATATACCACCACAGTAGAAAATTCAGTATTCGTTACGAGGGAAACTTTCCTTTTCCGTCTTCGGTGCTGCGTGGGATGGTCTATTTGTGTCACTGATTCTTTGATTTGAAATCTCTCGAAGAGAGTAAGTACTTTCTTTCTACATCTTGATCAACATTGTTTTTCTTCTTCCTTTAGTAGTCAGTGAAGACCCGTTGAAAAATTCAGTCTCTCTTTTCTCTCTCGAAATTTTATGGAAAAACTTTGGTTTGTGGGTCTTGATTAAAGAAAGGTTCTTTTTCCATTTCAGTCTTGTAATTGGGAACTTAAAAATCTGATACTGTAAGAGACGGCCTTTACGTATAAGTTATTGCTTGGGAATTTTATTTTTATTTACTTCTGTGATTTTTGAGGTGTTTTGGGATGTGGGTTTGAAGTTTCTTCGTATGGGAGTGCTGATTTATTATTTATCTCACTCTGATATAGGTTCTAAAGTTCAAGATATTTGGATTTTGGGGGGTTTGGTTTGTGGTGGGTACTGTAATTCTGACAGGTTTTTCACTGTCTGTAATTGCTTCACTTACATGTTGATTCGGTCTTTCTTCTGTGTTCTGAAATGTGGGATAAAATTTCTCATATGGGTTTTTTAATGTATTTTTGTTAAACGAACCAGAACATTTCTCTCAGATAAAGATTGAAATCTTCAGTTTGTGTCTGGGGATTCAGTCCGTGAGAGACTGTGGATTTCAATTTTTTCTTATTAGCGCTGGTTCTTGCTTCACTACAAGTGATATGGTTTGGACCTTGTGATCGCTGAGGCAGATTTTGTGAGATGTGAGGGAGAAAAGTTTCTTCATGTGAAATTCTTCTTAATTTGAGTTGCCAGTCTACTTTGGTTTCGATAATGGCCTGCCAACGGATGACTTTCCTGCACTTGATGTTCTTTGCTTGTTTTGCCGCTTTATCATTGGCTCTTGAAACGCCAAACCGAAACTGTAATCCAAATGATATTTCAGCATTGAGGGAATTTGCAGCCCAACTGCTAAATGGTTCCATCAAATTAACTTGGTCCAATGAATCCAATTGCTGTAAATGGAATGGTGTTGTTTGCAAAGATGGTGGTGGCAATATGTCAGCCACACGTAGAGTGACGGAGTTGAACTTGTCTGGGGAAGGTCTAAGGGGAAACTTTTCGGAGTCCTTGGTCAAATTGGATGGATTAGAAGTGCTTGATCTTTCACACAATTTTCTGGAAGGTAGATTGCCCTTGAATTTCTCTAATTTGAAGCAGCTGGAAGTTCTTGATTTAAGCCACAACATATTGTCTGGACCAGTACTTGGAGCACTTGTTGGGTTGAAAACGATTCAATCAGTCAACCTCTCAAGCAATTCTTTCATTGGAAACTTCACTGATCTTGGGGAGTTTCCATATCTTACTGAGTTCAACATGAGTAACAACTTGTTTACTGGTGAATTCGGTTCCAAAATTTGCAGTTTCTCCCAGGATATTCGGGTTCTGGATTTATCTTCGAATCATTTTTTTGGTGCACTTGAAGGCTTGGAAACTTGCAGCAGCACATCTCTCCGGCAGTTCCACGTGGATTTCAATTCTCTTTCTGGCCAACTTCCTGACTCCTTATACTCGTTATCATCCCTGGAGCAGCTTTCAGTCTCTGCCAATGATTTCTCTGGCCAGCTAAGTCATAAACTCAGTAAGCTTACCAACCTCAAAACCTTAGTTCTATGCCGAAACAGATTTTCTGGTTCTTTTCCTAATGTTTTTGGGAATTTAACTCAACTAGACCAGTTTACTGCACATTCGAATTCATTCTCTGGAGCACTTCCTTCAACTCTGGCACTCTGCACTAAATTACGAGTGCTTGATTTGCAGAACAATACTCTTTCTGGTGCAATTGATCTTGATTTCTCTGGATTGCCTAATCTCTATAATCTTGATCTTGCAAGTAATCGATTTTCTAGTCCCTTGCCTGAATCATTATCTAGTTGCCAGAAATTAAGGATCGTGAGTCTTGCCAGGAACAAGTTAACTGGCCAGATCCCTGGAAGCTATGCGAATCTCATATCTCTTACATTTCTCTCATTGTCAAACAACAGCCTCGTAAATTTATCGGGAGGTTTGTCTGTTTTGAAGCATTGCAGAAATCTTTCAACTCTTATTCTCACCAAGAATTTCCATGGGGAAGAAATTCCCAAAAATCTGAGTGGGTTTGAGAGCTTAATGCTTTTTGCACTGGGAAATTGTGGCCTGATTGGTCCAATACCAGATTGGTTGTGGAATTGCCCGAAATTGCAAGTCCTTGACTTGTCCTGGAATCACTTGAATGGCAGCATCCCTTCTCAGATTGGTCAGATGGAGAATTTGTTCTACTTGGATTTTTCAAATAATTCACTAACAGGAGAAATCCCAAAAGGATTGACGGAGCTTAAGTGCCTTATGTCTGCCAATAGCTGTTCATCCACTCTTAATATTTCCACTGGCATCCCACTTTTCGTAAAAAGAAATCAGAGTGCCAGTGGTTTGCAGTACAATCAAGCTTCAAGTTTCCCTCCATCAATATTACTGAGCAATAATAAACTGAACTGCTCAATTTGGCCTGAAATTGGACGTCTGAGACAGCTCCATGTCTTGGACTTGAGCAGGAATAACATTACTGGAGCAATCCCCAACTCCATTTCCAACATGGCAAACCTGGAGACTTTGGATTTGTCATACAATGATCTTCATGGATCAATTCCTTCATCGTTTAATAAGCTTACTTTCCTCTCAGAGTTTCGTGTTGCTAATAATCATCTTGAGGGAGCAATTCCAACAGGCGGCCAATTCCTTAGCTTTCCCAGCTCAAGCTTTGAGGGTAATCCTGGACTTTGTGGAAAAATAATTTCTCCCTGCGTTACCAATGATACGGGGTTCCGAGCATCGAGTCCACATACTGCATATAAGAAATTTGGTTGGAGCAGCATACTTGGAATAACAGTCAGCATTGGCATTGGAATTGCTTTACTCCTGGCCATTATTCTGCTTAGGATCTCGAGAAGAGATTCTGGAGTACCAATTGAAGATTTGGATGAGGAAATCAGCAGGCCACCGAGATTATCTGATGCATTTGGACCTCCAACACTGGTGCTCTTCAAGAATGCAGAGTGCAAGGATCTTACAATCGTGGACTTACTAAAGTCAACTAACAATTTCAACCAGTCAAACATTATTGGCTGTGGAGGATTTGGTCTGGTTTATAAGGCGGACCTACCTAGTGGTTTGAAAACTGCAATCAAGAGGCTGTCTGGGGATTGTGGGCAGATGGAACGTGAATTTCAAGCTGAAGTCGAAGCCCTCTCTAGAGCTCAGCACAAGAACCTTGTTTCTCTTCAAGGGTACTGTCGATACGGGAATGACAGGTTGTTAATTTATTCCTATATGGAAAATGGAAGCTTGGATTGTTGGTTACATGAAAGAGTTGATGCGAGTTCATTCCTTAGTTGGGATACCAGGTTGAAAATAGCTCAAGGGGCAGCCCGTGGATTAGCTTATTTGCATAGGGAGCCAAATATAATTCATCGAGACATCAAAACCAGCAATATTCTTTTGGACGAAAGATTTGAAGCTCATTTAGCTGATTTCGGGCTCTCTAGATTACTTTGTCCCTCTGATACTCACGTAACAACAGATTTGGTTGGCACCTTGGGATATATTCCGCCTGAATACAGTCAGACGTTGACAGCAACGTTTAGAGGTGATGTTTACAGTTTTGGAGTTGTTCTGCTTGAGCTTCTTACTGGAAGGCGACCTGTGGAAGTTTGCAAGGGAAAAAATTGTAGGAATTTGGTGGCATGGGTGTTTCAAAAGAAGTCTGAGAAGAGGGAGGAGGATATATTCGATTCATCAATACAAGATAGAGATTCTGAAAGACAACTTATGGAGGTGCTTGGTATAGCTTGCAAATGTTTACACCAGGATCCTAGAAGAAGACCTTCTATTGGTGAAGTAGTTTCATGGCTAGGTGAGATTGAGATAGGACAAACATAAGAATAAATTACATTTTATTTGTTTCCCTCTCGAGAAATTTTCATTTTAATCTGGAGAATGAATAAACATAACGGTAAATGAAGAAAACTTGTGTTTATTCCAGGAGGGCTGGCTGAGAACTGATGATCCCAGTGATTTAATTTTATCCTGAGTTTCATTATGTATATCTCAGCCTCCGAATTGGATGCTAATGAAATGTAAAGCATGACATACTGCTATCTTCTGAATGTCCTCTTCGTCTTCATCTTAATTACATTAGATTTTAGCCTAAAGCCTATGTAATTTTCTGCTCTCTTTTCTTTGATATACGGATTCAATAAAGTTTAATGTCCTTTTTACAGAACTACCCAACACTAGTTAGCGCATTTCTCATGCAACTATTATTTCTTCGTAGAAATTTCAGTAGCATGACATACATTCCCTATTTATTCGACGTGCAATTTTTGGATATCAAATAGACCTTCCTCATCAAGTAATCTTAATATATTCAAACGACAGATACATATGCTACGAAGTGATTTTCCGTTATTTGATTAGATGTACTAATGTTTCCGACTCGTTGTCACATGCGTGCGAGTCGATTGAGTTCAAGGGATGGCAAATAATTGACAGTTGTAAGAGAAAATAAAGAAGCAGCAGGATGAGACATTATATTTCTGAACAAGGACTAGTGCTTCCTTCAATTGAAATAGCTACAATCTCATGTAAAATTACAACATTAGAATCCGACTCATGAACCACCCTTTGAACATCGTATTCACCACCAACATATCTTCTCCAAAATAGCTTCTTCGATTTCATGATTTTTCCATCGAACTTTGACCAAGGCAACTTCTTTGTTTCTTGATGCGTGTACTTTCCTTTCGATAATCTTCAAAAGGGTCTCTTCATATATCAGATCATTTTGTACTTCCAATGAGACGTAGCTTATCACATGTTTGGAATCATACACATACTTTTTGTAATCCAACATATGGGGTTGGTCTCTCAAAAGGCCAAGCCCTTGGAAGGCAAAAATTTCAGCCCAAGTATGACTGTTACGCAGCAGTTAAATGGGCCACCAGTCAATAACAAAAGAAAATCAGCACAAATAGCACTGAAAATAAAAATTATACGAAGATCAGCTTTGCCCCACTGCTGAGTCACCAAAAATCATTGTCTGAATATCAGACACGTGTTTCATTCGACGAATACCATAGTCTATCCGCCTGGTCCGATTGTCCTCTCAAACATAAGCAGCCGTTGTTGATTCTTCAGGTCACAAACAGTGGCAAAATAAAGCACATATTCATTAAACTGAATCCATGGCAATGTATACTAGAATTAGAAAAGTAACTGTTTTTAAACCCAGTAATCCAATCTTAAATCTCTCTCTTTTTTAAGAATTAAGTAATATTCATACTTGTTTATGTTTTTCATTTTTCATAATTTCCAGGGTGTGACTAGGAACCGGAACGAAGATATGAGGGAAGGTAGAAATGGCGAAGAACAAGGCGGTGGATGCTGCCAGGGATATGGCAAAAGAAGGGACTGTGAAAGCTATGGATGGCGGTGAACTTTACTTAGGAGAAAGGGCGAAGAAGACCACGGATGATGCTTAAGAGAGTAGCAAGAAGCGGCATTGGGTGATCGGTTGGGGATTCAAACTATGAAACTACTAATGATAGTTGTTATGCCCTTCCAATGAGGCTCTAAGTATTGTTAAAGGACAGTTGCACAGTAAGAAAACTTAGACCTGTAATCCACATCATTCTACACACATCAATTTGGCGGAGTCCCCATGGATGAGCCACCATGGCCGAACCCCAGTGAGAGCCAATCCCTCGTAAATGAGGCAAGGAAGGTAGAGGCATCTTAGGAAAGATTTTCATACAAGATCTTGTAATAAGTAGGTGATGTGAAAACTCACTACATAAGCGGTCCAACTCAGTCAGCAAGTCAAGTCTGGTCTTACACGTCAGACCTAGGACTCCAAATGCTCATAACATTAAATGCATTTAAGCCTAAGTCTAACTAATTGATGTCTATGACGAGAGGTCCTAGTCACCAAGATGAGGCCTTTTCATCCAACGACTCTTACTCACCCTCTTCTACTATAAAAGTTTACGCTTGGTGTCATTCCAAAGATGACGTAAGTTTAGATTTTATAACCTTGCTCTCTATATTCTTTATTTACTCCTAATACCGACCTCATTTTTTATATTGGAGGCTCACGTTAAAAGCCCTTTCGCAGTCAATATATTTCTTCCCAAAAACTGACTTGATCATCCGAGTGCGTGCGGTCGGCTCCCCCCCCCCCCCCCCCCCCCCGGGAG
>NC_036241.1:13820927-13869696 GCF_002742605.1 Olea europaea var. sylvestris | reverse complement strand
CCCCCACCCATCGGAGAAGGCTACGTGTGTCTAACGGTTTGTCCTAGTGTGTAAGAATATGACTTATCTAGACGTGAGAGATCTTGAAACTGTTGGCCACGTTAGAGGCACATTTTTCGGTGTCAGCAATAGTAGTATAGTGAGGATTTGAGGAGGCATGCTGGTGGTTATGATTTGAAGAACTAACAGTCAGGCCTAGCTTGACTCTTAAATTTGTACTACTTTATCTATGCATGTTCATAGATGGGGGTAAGCTACCTTTTATACCTATACCTTAGTTGAAGAAGGTTAAGTCTTAACCCCCTCCTAAAGTTTCCATTTGATGGCTATTATTTTTAAGAAATAATATTTTGAATAATGATTTTTTTGGCGTATGCGATGCCATCCTATATCTATTTAGATCAAGGTGGAGGAGTAGAGTGGGTTCGAGGGCTCCTTCCCTTTTTTGCTCCCCAAAGGGGCGTAAGCAATTCACTCGTTAGGGCTTGGGATAAAAAATTTTGATTTACATGTAAAATATTTTATTGTGTGAATGAAGTTAAAAATGAGTGTGCGAATTAAAGAATTTTGAAATAATGAATGCCAAATAAGGGCTAAATTTGTACCTTGTACTGCATGCTACTTTATTTACTTTGTTTTTAAATAGATCCTTTCGCATTTAACATTAGAATTGGAGCAAAAATATGGGTAAGATTGTATTAATTTATTTACAAATCATCTACTCGGCTTTTAATAATTGGACGAAATTTAATGGTATGTGATTGAAAAATTATGGATTCCATGAGTTGTAAGTTGAAAAATAACAAAACGATGAGTTTAAAGTAACAAGTCAAAGATGACTGTTAGAATTAACTTTAGCAATTCAATTTCAATTATGTTCTAATGTCAATATTATTAAAATCTTATTTACGTAAATATGGATGGTGTGGATTAGGGGTGTAAGCGGTCCGATTTTACCGATTTTTGACAGATTTTCAAACCAAACCGTTTAAATCGGTTTGAGAAAAACTCAAACTTAAACCAAACCATTTTAAACGGTTTGAAAAAAACTCAAACCTAAACCTAACAGTTTGGTCCGATTTTAAACCGCCGGTTTCGCTACATATTTTTTCCCGTCTACTTTTATGTCATTAATTCATTGAATTCAATACGTATTTATATCTTACCAGCAATAAATCTAAAACAAACTAAACCCCTATTTGAACCAAATTTTTGGAACAAAAAAATAAAAATTTGGACCATTATCCCACAAATCCAGCCTCCTTTGTTGACCTGCTGTTTCATGTGTGGGGTTTAGCCTCCTCTCCAATGATCAATTTTCTCGTTATGATGATATGGAAAACATGGCTCAAAGAGAGGCTAAATATATCTACTATAAATTTAAATACCAACTAAATCAAAGAAAAATTACAATAAACTAAAACATAGTTATTTTCATTTTTGTTCACCTTTTTTAGGCTAATGACGATATAATAACTTTATAATATAAGTCTACTAAATTAGATATAAGGCTCAAAAAATATAATGTTGTCCAATGAGATCTCGTGATCATCATATCTGAAAAAATGATACTGATTAGACAAAGAGAATAACCTACCACAATAATAAAGTAATTATTTATAATATTTAAATATAACAATTACACAAGTTTACGTTTGTATGATGTTATGAAACGCATTTAATTTCAGATTCTTACCTTAGTTTGTTTCAAAAAAATTATTGATCTGAAACTTTATTCGTAGCAAATATTATCACCGAATGTCTAGAATCTATTTGTCTTCGATTTGGTATAATAGACTACTATTCAACTTTGAAGATGCGTGAAAAATCTGAAAAAGAAGTGTGTGGTGCCGGTGACTCAAAACTGTTGAATGTCGGCTGTAGTTCATCTAAATTCTGAAGAGGAAAATGACTTTTGATAGATTATGCTAATCTTGAGATTATTATATATATAGGATTATTGGATGATGATGATGATGATGATAATAATAATAATAATATATCTGTATTAGAAAATTAGAAATTGACAAAAATACCCACGAATGAAACTATTGAATTTTACATATTTGGATGAATTTTAAAAAAAAAAAATTTATTTTTTCATTTTTTTATTTTTATATATTTTTTTGCCGGTCCGATTTGATTTTAAATCGCAATTAAAATTCTCAAACCTAAACCAAACTATTTTAAACCGGTTTGGTTTGGGTCAAAACCATTTCGTTGACCGGGTCCACGTGACACCAAACCAACGGTTTCTAAAATGCGGTTTCGATTCGATTTTCCGGTTTGGCGATTTTTGCTTACAGTCCTAGTGTGGATCATATAATAATATAAAAAAAAAAAAAAAAAGGAAAAACAGGCCAAAAATTTGAGCCTTCAGAGTCCACGTAAATTTTTATTTATTTTTTTAAATTTTGAAAAAGAAGTTTCAAAGATCTTAGGGGCTCCCCTGGTGTAGAGCATAATTTGATTTTTCTCCGACATTCAATTCCCATTTCACCGTAAATATGGATCTTCATGTAATTTGTAATCAAACCCAAATGAAGAATAGATTAACTAACATTGACATCATCAATCCATGCAGGTGAGACAAATTCCACCAATAAAAACCCATGATAACCACAACTAACGAACAATTACGGTGTATCTGATTGCATTTATTTTTCATGAAAAATATCAATTTTCCATCCAAATTCCTACTTTGAAATGTTTGATTACTGTTTTTTTCATTGAAAATATTTTCCGACTTTTAAAAATATACCTAATTTTTCTTTTTTTTGAAGGAAAACATATTTTTTGGTATAAGCGGATTTTTGTTTTCCTCAACACAAGGAAAACATTTGCTTTGGGGGTAAGTAGGTTTATTTTTTCCTCAAAACAAGGAAACTTTTTTCTTTTTTAGATGATATTTTCCACGCCAATCAAACACTATGCAGACCACAGTTTGACATCACTCTGGACTCAAAATGACAGTTTGGGATCCACAGAACAGTTATGTCAGAGATTTTATCTATCTTCTTAAACTACTTAATTTGAAAATGGGTAGAACACCATCTGAACCACTTACATCCCAGCAAGACAATAAAAGCATAAATAATGTTGCGGCAACAATTTCATAGTATCGTCTTAAACAACACAATAGACAGAAATCATTTGGGAACTCAACATATTTCAGTGTCAAACTTGAGAGATATCCCCATGCTGAATAGCTCCTGACACAGTAACTTTGCTCCATATGGCACATTTGCCTTGACTACATGTTCTGCCGACTCACAGAACCTACAATAAGGACCTCGGATTTTCCGCCCGCCAAGTACTGACCTTTGTATTACATTTGCCATATTTTTGCATTTTCCACATATGTGCATCTGCGAGGAATCACTAAGAGTGAAGAGGCGTTCATGCAGGTTGGCTGCTGCACCATGAGCTATCAAACAGTCGCGTTCCATTTCACCAAATTTGATTCCACCAAAACGCTTTCGGTCTGCCACCGGTTGACGAGTGAGAGGGTGGACTGGCCCTGTGTTCCTGAATTTCACCTTGTCTTCAGCCATATGCGTCAGGCGCTGGTAGAACGTGGGGCCCATAAAAATGAGGGAACGAACCATTTCACCAGTATGACCATTATAAACTCTCTCGTTTCCCCATCTTGAAAATCCAAGCCTGCCAGTCAGATGTACTCAGATTGTTTCTATGCTGACTAAACAAAATTCATGTCTAGCAAAATAAAGTTGCTCATTTTCGAGCTCATACCTATGAAGCTGATCGGTTACAGCCTCCATTGATGGAGTAGAAAATGGGGTGGCATATTTTAGTCCACCTCCAAGGGCGATCCCTTTGCCCAAGGCAGCCTCTAGAAGTTGACCAGGAGTCTGTCGGGACGGAAATGCATGAGGGTTTATCACAATGTCTGGAACTATCCCTTGAATGGTGAAAGGAAAGTTTTCTTGAGACTCCAGGAATACTAGGACACCCTTCTACCCATGCAGGCTTCAAAATTTGTCCCTAAGACATGGAACACGAACCTGCAGAGCCATACTTGCAAGCATAAATATCACAAGGATCTAACGCAAAATAATCCAATAACCAATTTGGTCCCGAGGTAAGGAATAACTAGTTACGCCAAAAAGATGCGGTCCATACCCCCAGAACCAAGTTGTAATACTGGTCATAGGAAAAGATCGAGTACGTCTCAAATTAACAATTATATCTCATTAAACAGGAGAAAGTAGCATTTAGCTCCTTCCAACCAAAAAATTGAAGGAAGATCACACGAGAAGTAGCACAAAACAGCTCAGATTAAGTTGTGAATTTTTCTAGTGACAGAGGTTTTGCACGATGGGAAGATAGAGGGAGGGGTAGGGCCAGAAAGGAGGGAAAATCCAATTGCTTGCTGAGAGTGCTTCTCAGCTTGATACAGAATCCTCCTGGCATGGTCATGATTTACAAAAGGGATAATTCCACAGCTTATCCCGACTAAGAAAGAACTATCAAGTTCACAGTGCGTATATTTCATAGGTGGATTCTCTTCCTTCGCGGTAAAGAGGTAGGAAATACCCCATGCAGTTTGACAATCTTCTTCCTCCTCAGGTCCAATGAGCTCAATAATTCCATTATCTAAAAGTGATTGAAACGAATATTCTCCTTTCAAATCTCTAATTTTCTTTAAATTCCGGACAACTAAAAGAGGACGGAGTATCCTTCCAGCATCTGTAAATATACGCACTTCTCCATGATGCTGGTCCCTTTTGATCTCAATCTACAAGGAAATCAAAAAATAAAAGATTTCAGACCACCAATAGAATGCAATACAGTAACACATATACAGGCCTGCATCCAAGTGGGCAGAGCATTAGAGTGTATGCAAGTGTGTGCTCAAACACACATACAGATTGCTTCTCAATGGAAAACATCACAAGTTGGTAGAACAGAGAATACAGTTACATCTAATCACATAGAACCCCAAATGAATGCTAATAAAATTTAGAACATTAGCAAGATACAATACCCTACCATGTCTAATATTTACTAAGATGGGAATTACAACATAACCAACAACTTCCAGTGGTACAAAAGCAGATGGCATAGCACATGTAAACTTCAAATTTCATGGAATTTTTAAGAGACGTAAACATCTCACCACAGTAGCATGATATAAATTGTTGAATTCTGCTACACTAACAGAAAATGGATGACATGCACTCTGACAGATCACTCACATTCCGGGTGGGGCCCACTTTTTTTGGAAAAATTTTATTCGCACAGGCCCCACACACATGTGAGAGTGTGTTCACATTTCTGTCACCGATTTTCTGTTGCAGTAGTTTAATTCTAAATTGTCTTCCATCAACACAATTTATATGACCCATTTTTTCAAGAAAGCATTTTTTCAATTCTCATTTTCAACCAAACATTCCTCCATAAAACAATAATACACGTATTTCAAAAACTTACTTTTTAGCGATACATTCTCCAAAAAATCACTATTCCATAATACATTTTTCCCCCAAAATGGGGATCAAACAGGGGCATAGAGTATTAAGTGACGTAATTCATGAAAAAACAAATACTGCAATCGCATTTGGGATTTCCAATATACAAAAAAGTGTGAAATATTTTTATTTTGTAGCTCTTGCTAGTAATGTAGTTTACTAAAATTTTTATCATTATCATTTTTTAACTAGATATTGCATCATAGTATCATACTACCTCTTAAGAGCTACCATAAACAATAAATGAGAGCAAGATAACCTGATGTGGCACTTCCATTTTGCGACGTTTGTGTCTGAGCTTTGCCACAAATGATGCAGAATCTCTACATATTCCAACCCAATCTCCATCCACGAAAATTTTGTGTTTATCATCAAGAGCAGTTGAAGAATCATCCACCAATTTTTCCAAACCGCAATCGTACAATTTATCAAGAATATGGTCCAAATTCAGTGTGTAAGTACTGACAAGACCCAAACTTGCCAGATTCTTAACCAGTCCACAATTTTCACCGTCTGGTGTAGTGAGAAAGCAAATCTTACCCCAGTGAGAAGGATGACTGTATCATCAAATTCAAAACGTTATTAGACACAAATAACACTATAATGCCAAACACAATATGCATTCATGACTCACATATATATATATACACACACACATATACATATAGGTCACTCAGACAAGCATGATATTGGTGCAGTTTTAGTCAACTCATTCAGCAAGGGTTTAGGACATCTAACTGACTGATACTTGAAGGAAAAATTATGTGGATATATCAGCATTTCACGTCCGTTACGAATTGTGCCAGCAGCAATTTCAAATACGACATTGCATTGGGGATGAGATATAAAAGGGATATATAACTCGATACTGTGAACAACACACACACACACACACACACACACACACATATACATATAGGTCACTCAGACAAGCATGATATTGGTGCAGTTTTAGTCAACTCATTCAGCAAGGGTTTAGGACATCTAAGAAAAATTATGTGGATATATCAGCATTTCACGTCCATTACGAATTGTGCCAGCAGCAATTTCAAATACGCCATTGCATTGGGGATGAGATATAAAAGGGATATATAACTCGATACTGTGAACAAAAGAAAGAATTTTAGAATTAAATCATTAGATAAACTTGGCCAGGTCCTTGATAGATAAACTAATAAAACAGATACTTTTAAAGATTTGTGAGTATATCTTAAAGCATTTTATGCTTCAGCTTTAGTCATTTCAATTCGAAAATCTCATAAAAGAAATATATTAACCAATATACATTTGGAAAATTGGGTGCTACATCCTTCAAAACTGTTCTCGAACAGATGCATACCTACACCCGAATAAAATATAATACAAACTCTAGAATAGGCCCTTGTTTGAGCCACATTATTGGAATGAAAATGCATTTTTAAATAATATATGGACGGGAAAAGTGTGGTTAAAAAATAAGGAAATGATTTAGATTTGCGTGTAATATTCTTTTATTAAAGAATGTGATTGAAATGATGTCAAATCACTGTTGAAGCATGTATTTTTTTTCAAATAATGTGGCTCAAACAAGGCGTAGATATTCCATAATTATTGATTTATTATAGCTAGGAGTTGATTAATTCATCTTCTGGAAGAACTATGGCCAGACTTTAAGACAAGAACAAGAAATGTTGAAAAGATGACCACTTATCAATTGAAAGTAAGTTGCAGCAAAGAGGCTGTATGGACAGAATCAGATTTTCAGAATTACATCATGAAACAAGATAAGTATTAACACCAATCACTTACGGGTATCTAGCATCTCCAACCCTCCCTGTGTATGAAACCTGCTGGCGTGTTTTCCTCATGTCTGCTGTTGTTTGCAGAGGATTTGTTCGCCTCAGAGTTGCCACCACACCAGAGATCCTCTCCATCCTCTTGAAAGGGTGTGACCATGCTCCAGTTGAAAATGCTCTAGATAGACCATTAGTTATGATTGAGGCATCCATGTAGTGTTCAATTGACTGCACTTCCCGATCACCATAAAGATCTCTTTGCATAGCCCTGACCATGCGCCTCTCAGCATGTTTAATGTGAACTCTCAACTCTCTCTCGAGCAATTCACCAGCCAACTCCAACCTCTTGTTCCTGAAATCATCTCTATTATCAGCTTTTCTGCGGCCTGTATAGCCTTCCAAAAGACATTTCACCATATAGGCCAAAAAGCGAGCCTTCTGTTGAAAACTTTTAAGATTGGGGAACAGGTAGTTGGTGATGCATTCTTCCATTGACTCTTTAGGTGGGAATTGGCAACTCTTTACTAGTTTCTCAACATGACGGATCGCCTTGTCCCCCTTACGAAACCCCTCACACTGTTTGTCAGCATCATGTATTGATGCAAGAAGTACGTTCACAATAGCACAATCTT
The DNA here is from genome assembly GCF_002742605.1 of Olea europaea var. sylvestris. NCBI lineage: Eukaryota > Viridiplantae > Streptophyta > Magnoliopsida > Lamiales > Oleaceae > Olea > Olea europaea. Next base: position 13,861,797 of record NC_036241.1, on the reverse strand, counting down.
CTGTGCCCAAACCAATCAAATTTACTATCTCTCGGTCATTTTGAGCACCCAGGGCAAAGAACAAAATCCAGATTGGAATTTCTGTCACTGAGAAGTACACAGTCATGAACTTTTCTCCTCCCATGAACTGCTCCACTTTCGGAACTAATTTCATATATACTCTTTTACGTTTCGAAACAGGTCGATATGCAATGGTCCACAGAGGATCATTGGACAACCACAATCTTTTCAGGCAAGTTTGTTCCTGAGCAATGAAGGTCTGCAATAAAGGTTGAAAGAAAATTAATCAATCATTTTCAATAATCATGTTTTATACAAGACCCATATGACTGAAAAGGGGAGAACCCTTCTGATTGGTTATAAACTAGGAGGCAGCTTTTATCTTCTACACAATAGGTGGATTTGAAGAAATGATAATAGGCTTATTGCATTAATCAAGAACGTTGCACCTAGATATATAAGCCTGGCCAAAGAATCAATCATCCAATATCTTCAAACTTTAAAAAACATTAAAAGTGTTATGCAAGGAAAAAAAAAAAAAAGGCCAGTCATATTATTGAATAAAGCAGGTTCTTCCCATTGGCAGGTAAAGAATAATAAGCCCCTGTTTGAGCCACATTTTTACTTCATTAAAATGAAAAATATGACCGTTATCCATCACATCAAGCCACCATTTTTTAATTTCTATCTCTGGTGTGGGACCCATAACGGCTCTATTTCTCATTCTCATTCTCATTATAATGTGGCTCAAATAGACTCTAAAATGTATTATACCCAGAAGAAGTCAAACCTAGCAGACATAGGATGAAATCTTCACCAAACACAGCGTAGTGTATCACATGATTGGTAATATCATTAATACCATCCATTTAAGTATTTCATTTGTTGTTTCTTCAGCATTTAAACTTCACTGATGGTCTGGACATGATCTCAACTTTAGAATTTGAAAACTCTCATCTGTTGAATCTCTCAGGATAATCCTCTTCCACATATGTTGTTTCATTAGCAAACATAGAACCCACAATCAAATCATATGTTATTGTACATTCAGAATACAATCAGATATAAAAGAGAGTATGTGTGTCACTATTGCTCAATCATTTAGATAAGGACACCTTTACAATCACAACCATAAATAATTTTACTTGACAAACATTAGCACATCATTCTCACCTTCTCTGCGCCCTTGATTATAAAATAACCTCCATGATCGAATTCACAATCCACTTTCTCGACCCCTTTCAGCCAACACAAGTCTGACTTCACCATTACAGGGAGTCGCCCAAAGATGATATCACTGTGATAATCATTTAGTACTTTATTCTCAACAAATTGTTCAACTCCAGTTTTGAACTTGTCACTTCTTGCAACATTTTTACTATAAACCTGAATAGTTCAAGGAAAAAAGAAAAAAATTTAAATGCCAAAGATTAAAACTAGAAAAGGGAAGGTGGCACACACGCACTCTGGGAGGATGCTGTTTATCATTAATAACGACTTAATGAACCTTCTAAAGTTTATTTAAAAAAATAAAATAAAAAATCAACAGATAGCAATCAGTACAAAACAAATAAGAGCTCTTTAGAACATTCATTCTAGCCCCATTCAAAGCACAAATTGAGTAAACTAATAGACAAACGAAAACTGGAATTGAAAACATGCAATTAGAAGAATAGAGAAAACAAATTTGTAATGAAGTTCATGCTGTAAGTGAATACTTTAAACAAAATCAAACAAGTTGACAAAATGATACTTTAAATGAAGCTAATGACCAGTAAAATTACTTGGACCAGAAATCTTGACAATTGAATAGTTATTATCAGGAAAAAAAGAATTTTGACCCAAAAATAAAATATAAAAAAAAAAAGAGAGAGAGAGAGAGAACTGTAGTACACCAGATATGAAAGTATTTGCATTCGGGGAAATGCACATCTTTAAAACAATTGCAGAGTATAATAAAAGCAGTTGGAACCAGATACGTGTGTATCTACATACTTGAAGATGGGTTTCAACTTTTATCCTAGATGAATAGGTCATATTCTGCAGACGGGCATGTCGAGGATACATTTCCAGAAACTCTTTACCACCATCAGCAGAAAACTTCTCGCCTGTCCAAAATGTTGGCTGCTCAAGTGTGACCTTCCCAAACTTGAGAGATGCATACCTCCAATCACCATCTCCCCTTTTTGATGGATCATAACCAGGCTCCACGACAATCTCACCAATAGAGTCGAACATTTGTTGAATACCATGTTTAATAAAATCATTATATGAGTTGATTTGGTGACTAATTAGGCCATACTGCTCAAAAAATGCTGTTGACGTCTTTTTACAGAAACCTTTCAGGAACTCTTTACCTAACTCTCGTAAACAGCTTTCGGCCTCACCATCCGAATCAGAATCATCAAAATACATATCATCATCATCAATATCCATTTTGGAGGGACCGTTTGAAAACTTCTCGCTGAGGCTACTAGGTCCAACATCTTCCATGGCATCCAAAGCACCCATCAGATCTGGAATCAACCAAAAATAAAAATAAAATAAAATAAATAACAATTAATCAGTGAAACTCTAAATTCTTTTTACTTAAGAGCCACTAAAACAATTTCATATCAACTCCACCATAACTCTTTTAAACCACTTTTCATTTAATCACTCTACAAGCAGATCCATGAAGAAAGTCCTCTTCAATGCATAATCTATTCCAAAGGCATTTGCTTATAAATACGTGGGCCATAAGATACTGAGTCCCATTTGAGAAAAGAAATTTTTTAGGAAAAGAACCTACTTTAGATGTTGATCTTTAAAATAGGTAAAAATAAGATGAAAATTTTCGAGAAAATCGAAGAATTGAAATGCACGAATTTGCAAATGCCTCCAAAGAATCAGACCCTTCCTCCTTCCAACACTGACCAGAAAAGTAAGAAAAGTCGGGAAATATATAGTTCTTCAATTTTTTTTCCTTCCAAATCAAAATTATGTTCGAGTTTTAGGCTTTATTTCTTTCCGTACTTTAATTGAAGCACTAATAATTGAAATCCAACGCATTAAAATTACCCACATGGAAATGGACTGGAGGAATGTGCATGCCCTAATTTACATTCCAAAAATAATTGGGTTTTTCACATCTCTATTGAGCGTGTGCCTTTGAGTGCCCTGGAGGTCTAAAACCCAAAACCCCAATTTTACAGCAAACGAGTCACATCCAAATCGTTTAAAAAATGCCCCCATAATTTCAAACTCCACTTTTGATCATGCTCCTCTTTTTCATGCTTTAGTACAGAAACGTGATCAAAAGAATCACTGAATCTTCCGACATTTTTTTTACAGAAAACCCCATTAAAGAACAAAAACCCCTAAAATGAGGAAGTGTTTAAAAACGACATGCATTTCAAATTTTCAACTCAAAACTTCATACACAAAATTAAAGTTAAACTTTCGGCGACGACCCATGAATATTAAACAAAACACATACGCCAAGGGTTAAACACAAAAAATAAAGACAAAATCAAACAGCTTTTATAAAAAATTAAATTACAGAGGGATACTTACATAAACTTTTCCTTTGATCTATAATTGAATTTTTTTGGAATTTTTTTTTGCATAAACGTCTTACCTTTTCACTCTCTTAACAGACTGGGTGAGTGAGAGAGATGAAGGAAAAGAATACGAAAAGGCACTGTATATATTACAGAGGAAAATACAGAGTTAATTGTTTCAATGATTAATGATCTTAGGTCCATATTTTTAATTGGCCAATGAACTTTAAAATCTTTAGTTTTGGCCAATGAATTTTGATCATTGAACTTAAGTCCATGTTCTTCAATTGAGCTTAGATCAATGTCTTCAATTGCTCACTTAGGTCTATGTTTTAGATTGCTCAATGAAATTTTAAATATTGAGTTTTGATCACTGAACTTTGAAATATGTCTACGTTATTTATTAGCATAACTATTGAATTTTAAAAAATATCGAATTTACAACAAAATTGAGTGAGTAATATACAATATTTTCAAAATTCAGTGAGTAATGTACAATATTTTTCAAAGTTCAATAGTCAAAACTCGACATTTTAAATTTCAGTGAGCAATCGAAGACATGAACCTAAGTTCAGTTACCAAAACTTGACATTTTTCAAAATTCAGTAGTCAAGACTCGACATTTTAAATTTCAGTGGCCAATCAAAAATATGGACCTAAGTTTAATGTTCAAAACTTGACATTTTAAAGTTCAGTGACAAATCAAAAACATGGATTTAAGTTCAATGACCATTAGAACAATTGACTCGTGAATACATATTGCTATACTGTACATGATTACCTCTACAGTCTGCAGCAATAAGCAGAGTAGGAAAGGACAATTTTATCCTTTTACTCTACATCCTTTGGTGATATTATGGAGGATAAAGTTGAGATTGACCTTTCAATTTATTATTTTCTCGGATTATTTGGAATTGAAGGCTTTTTTGTGTAGAATTTTTTAGAAAAGTGATATTTTCCGACAATACGTGTTTAAAATGTTAAAATTAGACTTTGAAAAAAATGTATTTTTGAAATAGTAATAGAATATGTGGTTAAAAAAAAAAAAAGAAATTTTTATTTATTTATTTATATTGTTATATTTTTGGAGAATTTGTGATTGATAAAAAATAGGGAGAAAAATAAATTATAATTTTTATGAAGCCAAAGAGGGACTTAAATCATATGTACCAAACATATGCTGAATTTGAAAATACAGAAGTACTTATCCTGGAAATTACACAAGTATGTCTTCGAACTTTTCATACATTTATATTGATAAGCGTGTTGTAATGGAGATAAGGATTTGAATTGATAGTAATCAGCTCAATGAAAAGGTAATTTCTATAAATTTGGTCGAAGTTTGAGTAAGCACGGTCGATAGCCTAAATAAGTATAAATACAATTACATTTATTTATAAAATCATATAAGAAATAGAAATGATTTAAGACACCCAATGCAGTTTTAATATATTGAGTCACTTGAAGCATTCTCGTTGATATGAGACGTGTAATATTTCTCTTTTCATTTAAGTATGACAATAAACAAAGATTGTAAATGTTTCATGCATTCTTCTTAAATAAAATTAAACTTCAACATTCCGCACTGCTCATCCATGAATATTGAACCAAAAAACACAAAGACCAAGGGCTAAACAAAAACAAAAACAAAAATCAAACAGGTTTTACCAAAAATCAAAAGAAAGAGAGAGATTTCCATAAACTATAGCCATTGAATCTGTAATTGAACAAAGACACGAAGATCAAGGGTTATACAAACCCAAAAATTCAACCATAAAGGAATAAAGAAAATAGTAAAATCTTTTTTAGTTTTTTATGCTCAATATTCTAATTTTTCACTCCAACACGCTCGAGATGAGCGATAGCGAGAAACCCTAGAAGAAAAAACAAAAACAAATACAAAAGCTTTTACGTTACATAGGTGAATAAATCATAACAGAGTAAAGAAATAAATAATTAAATATTAGACTTCACCTTTGAGCAATGCTCGTCCATGAATATTAAGCCTCCGTTTGGCCCCATTTTAGTAAGATAAAAATGGGTGAAATAGTATTTTTTTAAAAAATAAGTGGTTGAAAAAGAAGGAATTTACGTGTAATATTATTTTATGGAAGATTGTGTAGTTGAAGATAGGGGTGTAAGCGGTCCGATTTTACAAGTTTTTGACAAATTTTCAAACAAAAACTGTTTAAATCGGTTTGAAAAAAACTCAAACGTAAACTAAACCATTTTGAACGGTTTGAAAAAAAACTCAAACCTAAACCTAACGGTTTGGTCCGATTTTAAAATGCCGGTTTCGTCATATATTTTTTTCCATCTACTGTTATATCATTAATTCATTGAATTTATTATGTATTTATATCTTACTAGCAATAAATTTAAAACAAACTAAACCCCTGTTTGAACCAAATTTTTGGAACAAAAAAATGAAAATTTAGACCATTATTTCATAAGTCCAGCCGCCTTTGTTGACCTGTTGTTTCACGTGTGGGACCCAGCCTCATCTCCAACGATCAATTTTCTTTTTATGATGATATGAAAAATATGGCTCAAACAGAGGCTAAATATATTTACTATAAATTTAAATACCAATTAAATCAAAGAAAAATTATAATAAACTAAAACATAGTTTTTTTTCATTTTTGTTCATCCTTTTTAGGCTAATGATAATATAATAACGTTACAATACAAGTCTATTAAATTAGATATAAAGGTCAAAAAATATAATGATGTCCAATAAGATCTCGTGATCATCATATCTAAAAAAAAAATATTGACTAGACAAAGAGAATAACCAACCACAATAATAAAGCAATTGTTTATAATATCTAAATATAACAATTACACAAGTTTATCTTTGTATGATGTTACGAAAAGCATTTAATTTCAAATTCTTACTTTAGTTTGTTCCAAAAAAATTATTGATCTGAAATTTTATTCGTAGCGAATATTATCACCAAATGTCTAGGATCTCTTTGTCTCCAACTTGGTATAATAGACTACTATTCAATTTTGAAGAGGCGTGAAAAACTTGAAAAAGAAGTGTGTGGTGCCGATGGCTCAAAACTGTGTTGGATGTCGGCTGGAGTTCATCTAAATTCTAAAGAGGAAAATGACTTTTGATAGATTATGTTAGTCTTGAGATTATTAGATATATATTATGATTATTGGATAATAATAATAATAATAATAATAATAATAATAATAATAATAATAATATATCTGTATTAAAAAATTTAGAAATTGACAAAATACCCACAAATGACAAAACTATTGAATTTTACATATTTGGATGAATTTAAAAAAAAATCATTTCTTCATTTTTTTATTTTTATATATTTTTTCGCCGGTCCGATTTGGTTTTAAACCGCAAATAAAATTTTCAAACCTAAATCAAACCATTTGGATCAAAACAATTTCGTTGACCGGCTCCATGTGACACCAAACCAATGATTTCTAAAATGCGGTTTCCGTTCGATTTTTCGATTTTGCGATTTTTGTTTACAACCCTAGTTGAAGTTAGGAGAAAGAAAAATAGAATGTAATAAAATGAAAATTAATGGGGATCAAAAGAGAGCTAAACAAAAAACACAAACACCAAGGGTTAAACAAAAAGTAAAATTAAATTAACAGCTTTCACCAAAAACTGTTAAAGACAGAGAAATAGATTTACATAAACTATAGCCTTTGAACATGTAATAGAATTTTTTTGGATCTTTTATACGTAGTCTTCCAACTGTTTCCCTCTCCAACACATTCAGTTAGTGATAGAGGAAAACCCAATATTACGGAAGACACAAGATCACTTATACTGAAAATTATAGAATAATGAATTCAATGAAAATTACCTCCCCAAGAACAAAGCATTAAGAGTAGAATTACAAAAAAAATATCGAGAAAATTTATTAGTTGTCATGTCGAACTTATACTGGAATTTCTTTTGTATGCTTGTGTAATAGTTAACTATAGATGTTTCCATTGAACCAAAATTACACTTCCATGAACAAGAATTCCTCATTTCTTAGATCCGATCGTATTTTTTGGTGTTACACCCAACTTGCACGAATTTTTCTAGTTTTCCAACAAAGAAGTATATTCATAAATATGATTATTGTGTTGTTGCGTATACAATTATGCAAAGTATTCACAGATGAGAAAAAGAAGAAGAAGAAGAAGAAGAAGCATGGTGTTGGCATTAATAATGATTGATGGTCCTTAACACCTAATTATCTTTATGTTTAGGATTTTAATGCTCAGAAGAAGATTCATAGGAAAAGGGACGTTTTGATTTTGCTGATTTTTGAGTAAAATTGGATTTGAAGTCCTTGATTGCATTTATTAAACACTCCTACTTCTCTTCAACTCTATTTTCATCAACGCAAGAAACTCGACCGATTTGACTACCTTCGTCTAACTTGAAATGCGCCAATTTTCAAAATATCTAGAAAAATAAATTGACATTTTAGAATGATGATTCTAAAGTACTTCATTTGGTGGATTCCACTCTCTAGAGTTCCATATACAAACGATCTTTTTAAAAAAATAAAATTGGACATTTTACTCATTTGCAATGAAGAAGAAGTAAGTTCATCTATTAAAACGATGTAACAACAATGCAAAATTCTTAAAACGTAATCATTATCCACCGAGGATTCAAGTAAGCACTGAACCTAAACAAGTACAAATGCAAATACATTTATTTATTTAAAAAAAGAATATAAGACTACAGAAAATGGTTTAAGAGGCATTAATGCATTTATCATTTTTCTTTATCAAATATTTTCCATACAAGATAACAAGTGTAACATAATCCTCATGAATAATATGTGGGACTTATTTGCATTTTCTCGATGCTCTTCTACAATTTTCCCTACCCTATATTTAGGTATGTACATTGTTGACCCCAAAAAATGTGTCAACGGAATCTCAACCTCGTCCTCCTCCACATAGGCATTACCTGCACACTCAAACACCCTGTTAGAAGGCAAAGACCATCGATCGAGAAAAATGTCCGACGATCGTTTATACTTCGACAGTCAAGTCAAGGGCATGACTAAATATAAAAAAAAAAGTGCAAAAGATAGGAGAGAGAAAGGTTTGGCTATGATTAAAAATCGCATACCTTTGATTGTGAATGGATCACATGTATATGTATAAGAAATGCAACGGGCCAAGCGAGGCTTGAGGCTAATGGGTCAAGACTATGTCAAAGACACCGTTCCTTGACTAAATAGGCCAAATTCAATTAAATAATTGGTGCTACGTAAGTATATATGAGACTCCCTTCGTCACGCGTATGCTACGTAATTTATAAGTGTAATAATAGTCCCCAAGTCTAAGTCATACAGTCATGTGCGGGTCGGACTTTGAGATACAAGCTATTAAGTAGGTGAGATTTTACAGAATACCTCAAAAATATGAGTAGCTCTAATAAATAAGAACTTACGAACTGCCTCGAAAATATACATCAATCTCAAATAGGTGAGGACTTACGAACTATCTCAGAAGATATAATTGTGTGGGCCTGAATAAGTGAGGGCTTACAAATTGCCTCGAAAGAAGTCACATTTATTTTGTCAAAATTTCGGCAGCATCTCATTTGTAATATGGACTAAACCAACTTGTAATACGACATAATAATTCCACTGCACATATGCAAAATAATTTAGGATCCATTTGCCCCTCAAATTACTCGTGACGATAAAGTGAATAATGACAAATTTTTTTTTTTTCAAAATATGCCGTCGATAATAAAATGAAAATGTAGATAACGCAACATATGTACTGGTCGTACTGAAAATAATGTCATGACATGCTAACAAGTCAATAGTAATATGTAATGATACTAAGATACTAGTATTACAATAGATCCCCAAGATGCATCTCTCTCATTTGCTTTATAAAGGGTGATGGAAGTCCATGAATGTAGATATTAAGTTGAAATTTTTCTTAATTTGTGTTATCCTTCCGGAGCCTATCAATATTTCTCACTATGTGCATGTAATAATAATATTATGTGGTAATACCAGTGAGCAACTTGTCACAGACTCACAGTTTGAAGAAATGATCAATAATTTAATACCCTTCCAAATGACGTGTTAAAATAACATAAGTGCAAACAAACATCTCATTTATAAAAATTACATAAATATTTTATTTAGGCCTCGTTTGATTCTAATTTTTATCAAAATACATTTTTCGCTATCTTCTTTTTAACCACATATTCTTCATTAAAAGAATATTACACGTAAATTAAAAACTTTTCCTTATTTTATCTACACATTCTTCATCAATCTACTATTCTAAAATTCATTTTTACATCAAATGGGTATCAAACATCCTCTTAACATATTAAGCGCCTGTTTGCGCCATCTTTTTTTCTCATTTTAACGAGAAATAGGACCGTTAGCCCCACTTGCTCTCTGACACTCTACACTGTATCAAACTGTAAAATACATTAACTTCCCTCATTTGCCCTTCATTTTCTTTCCCAAATCACACCGACCGACTGTGCAATATCTTCAATACCACTCCAGCTAGCCCCTTTCTGCCAGAAATTCCAGCTTCATTACGCAAACCCAATATGCCGTTACCCTTTCCCCGGCGGCACAAAATTGGAGTGAGACCTGACTACCTACAACATTTTTTACTCCGACACTCCAGCAAGAAACCGGATGGATCCACCTTCCAGTGAGGTAAGCATACATGTTAGCGAGAGCGAGACGAAGTTCTTACTTCCTTGTTCTGACCAGTTGCTCCTTCTTCCAGACGGGCGACGGTGCACAGCAAGCACCGTTCAGGGCACCCAGAGCAGCAAGGGACGGAGGATCGAGAAGAAATGCGAAGTGGAACCCCACGGAGAGGATGACATTCATAGCTGCCTGCGAAACTGCAATTGCCGAAGGCCATCGTCATGGCAGGTGCTTTACAAAACAAGGCTGGGAACGCATGGTTTCGTTGTTCAATTCGTCATCCGGCCATAATTGGACAAAGCTACAGCTCCGGAACCACTGGGACGCAATGCGTCGCGACCACAGGCGCCTTCGCGATCTCCTGTCCTCCACCGAGGTCCAATATGATGAGTCCACCGACCGGATTGTAGCATCTGAAGAATGGTGGGTGAGAAAAATCAGGGTAAGTTCTGGGCTCTCATCTGGTGCCATATGTTGTGGTATATGCAAACTTCGAATACGTAATTTGGGATCACCTAAACAACATATTAAGAGCTTACAATCAACTCATGAACGAAAATTGCTAAATTTGACAGTAAATGATGCAATTTGGAGGTGGGTAGCAACAAGTTGTTGCATGCTATGCAAGAAAGCATTTTCCATAAATTCTCTGTCGACCAAATGGTAATAAGTGACTGGCAGTTTTTGTCAATCGAAGATGTGCATATTTTGAGATCCCCATCTTTTTTCTCCTTGAAGCAAGAATGGCTCATCATTCATGTATACTGGATTTAGGTATATATTGTTATGATAATCAATGAAGTTGGTTTTGTACATGAATATCAACAAAACTATATAAATTACCTATTTTATGTGGTTGGCTAGACTCCGTTTTGTACCATTTCACATAAACATGTTTTATATACCTGGTGCATTCATGTTTCTATGTTGTTTTAAAGGATTAGTTTTGCTACTCAACTTGAAGGTATAGATAACGTAATAGTTATTATCTTGAAGTTATATAATCATAAAGTGGCAGCTCTAGTTACCTTCTTTATATCTGATTTACTTGTAAGTTATGCTGCTTATTCTTTATGATGCTTTTGTAACAGCGAAGAGAAACGTGGTGCTACTTGATGTAACAAGCCTTTGATTTAACTTGTATATGTGCTTTGACGATGTTTGGATACCATATGAATTTAAAACTAGCAAGCCCTTTTCCAAACCCCTCTCCCACTGTAAGCTCTACATTGGAACTCACCTCTAGGAGTGAATAGACAAATTGCCGATATGCCAACTAACTTTTTAAACTCATGATGTTCAAGTTCTAACTGCCGGGAATTGCTTCAGCGAGCCAGTGGTCAAATTGAATTTGAGTACGGATTTGGTCTATTAGTCACTGTCTTATTATGCATACATTTTGAATTTATGATTTAGTTCGACTACAGAATTTGGGTATTCTTACGAAATTAGAAAGAGATAACAAGGATTTCATGGAATTATTTCAATCCAAATATTCTCTTGTCCACTCTTTATTGCAGGAGAATAAAGAGTACAAGGAGTTTAAGGATAAAGACGTTAGCGAGATTTACACTCACTATCGTCAGCTGTTTGGGGAAAGCTTCGATGGTGACAAGTACGCAACGACCCCGAGTCTGTTTTGTAAAACGGGGTTCGCTGTATTTGAGGACCATGCAGCGGCTGACGACTTGGACAACATTCCCATCGACGGAGAGGGCACCGGTTCTAGCGACGAAGGGGACGGCACACCAGCTACAGGGAGCATGAATGAGTCCAATGCTAGAAGCGGTGAGAAACACCGGTCATCCACGTGGGGGCGTAAGGAAAAGCAGAAGAAAATTTCAGCTCGGGTGTTGTCCGATTCCGTTGACCGGGCTACTAGTGCAGTCGAGGAAGTGGCCGCGAAGCTCAATAGCATCATCAATCCAGCCGACAACGCCAGGGTCGCTGCAATCGAAGAGTTGCTCGCAACGGGCCGGCTACAGCGCCGCACCGAGCTGTACTACTTCGCCTGCACACTTTTGATGCAAAAGCGCTGTCGGGATATGCTATCTATCATGCAGGATGCAGATGAAAAATTTGAGTGGATCGAGTGGCAGTTCAATGAGCGTGGCAAGTCGCGCCACTAGGACCTTCCACGTCTGTTCATTCTTGACGGATGTATTAGTGTAGTTGCCCTCTTCCCTCTTTGTAATGTTTGGTTTGTTGTGTACTATTTCCCGTTCTTTGCGGATGAGTCGGACGTTTATGTGTTACGAATGTTATTTTAGAACTATTTCAACGTGTTTTTTACCATTGCACTCAATCTTGATTTGAACTTAAGGTCAATGAATCTTGCTGCCCATGAAAAAAGAAAAATTGAGGTCAGGGAATCTTGTTGCCCATTACAAAACTAATTTGAGGTCAGGGAATCTTGCTGCCCTTGACAAAACTAATTTGTTCCTTGTAATCCCTGCAGTGTCCTTTTTTTTATTTTTTTCTCTTTGCACAATCATTACACCAGCTTGTCTGGCCTATTTAAGCAAGCAACTTTGTGCATATGTTCCATATATATGTATTCGCTTTCTGTTGGAACGTGAAGGCAGCAGCTTCATTACCCATAATGAGTTTGGAGTGCATGATACAACCGCACTCAGACTCTGAGGACGAAGACAGTGACGAGGAGTTGTTTCGCTGTCTCGCAAATGATGTTACAGCATGGGTCGAATTTTCGGCTGCTACCGGGACGGACGTAAGGACATATTATCACATAGAGCGCGATCGTGTTCGACAATTTTCATTTGCTAGAAATGGCCACATGTTCATGATGGAGGCTATGAGCGGGAACGGTCAGATATGCCATCAGGAGTTCCGAATGTACCCGCCGATGTTGCGACACTGCACATGTTCTACGAGATAAATATGCCTTAACTAGTAGCCAGCAGGTAGATATCTATGAGAAAGTTGGTATGTTCCTGTGCATACTTGCACATGGGAAGGGGTACCGACAGGTTACAACATTATTCAACCATTCTTTGCAAACTGTTTGTGTATTTTTTAAGGAAGTGCTACGTGCCGTTGTGACGCTCTCGGAACATGTTATAAGACCGGCATCGAATTACAACGATGGTGTCGAGCCACACAGACCTGACCCGAACAAGCATCCACTATTTCAGGATTGCATTGGGGCTATTGATGGAACACATGTCAGAGCTGTGTTACCGCGTCACGAGCGTGTGAACTTCATCGGTCGAAAAGGATTTCCGACCCAAAATGTGTTAGCGGCATGCGATTTCAATTTGTGTTTCACGTTCGTGCTTGCTGGTTATACCAGGAACACGCATGACGCACGAATGCTAGCTCGTGCCATATACAGTCCGAAAATCGATTTTCCGCAGTCGGCACCAAGAAAATATTATTTGGTGGACTCCAGTTTTGCGCATCACCCGGGGTACATGGCACCGTACAAAGGTTCGGATATACTGTATCACTTCCAACAGTTTCGCGACGAACAAACAGGTCAACGTCGTAGGTCTCGAAATGCTTGTGAAAAGTTCAACTTCAGGCACTCTTCGTGCAGGAATGTGATTGAACGCGCATTTGGTGTGCTGAAACAGAGGTGGCAAATCCTTGACTGAATGCCTAGCTACTCATTCAATACGCAAGTTGCAGTTGTCCTGGCCACAATGGGTGTTCATAATTTCCTGCGTCGTGCTGGAATTGTGGACGGGGCGTTCGCGAGAGCAGAAACGGCTGAGGATGTAGGCGAGGTGGAGCTACCCAGTGCTACGGACGAAGTTCAGGCCGAGATGAATGCGCCGGAGTTGCAACGAAGTGAGTGGGATAAACTTCACGATTACATGGCGCAGCAACCGTGAAGACCGCATTTGGGGACATCACGTGAAGCACGTGTCTATTCGGACAAAACAAAATGTACAAGTGTTTAACCATTGTCTTTGTAAGCTATGCGAGATGTATGTTGGTGTGTTTTGTTTCGAAACGTAGGTCAAACGTCAAGTTAGTCGATATTTGCATTTGTATCATCAGAAGAGTATCCTATCCGTGCCTGTTGTATCGTCTATATTGTATGTGAATAAATTTGGATTTGGATTCTGAATTTGAGTGATATTATTGCTTGAAACTTGATTGTAAATGTGATTAATGTGCACATCTACATAATTTTGTTTTACCTATTAATCACAACGAAATTGAATAATAATAATAATTTTGGCCTCTCTAGTATGTTTTTTTTTTTAAGTGTAAAAATTGAAATATTGGTATAAATAAATAAAATAAAAGGAAAAGAAAATTTATGTCTATAAGATTTAGATGACTCCAATAATTTTTGTTCGCCGAGCTTAAATCAGTAGGAACCTTCGATCGAAAAAGAAATAATTGCATGACATCGACGTTCGATGCGTTTGTGAAATATGTTGGAAAAACGAGTATTTATAGAGTAACTTCCGAAGTCGTCACTTGAAGGATCGATCTACAATTTTTTTTCCAATTTTTGTAGACGTCAATTTTTCGATTTTTTTGTAGATGTCATTTTTAAAATTGTTTGAAGACGTCAATTTGCTATCCCCCCCCTTTTTCTGCCAAGTGAATTCTTGTACGCAACTGTTTGGGGAACAGCAATAATTTCTGCAAGTTGTGGTAGGGTCAATGTGAATATATACATATTGGCAGCCTTTGACTAGTACCTGCCTCCACATGTGAATTCCCAACATTTGTACCATTTTCAAAGATAGTGGCAAAACTGGAAATTACAAATTCATTTGTCTGCCAACTTTGAAATAAATTGCAGTGTTGGGACCCACCAGTTGAAGCAAACGGTCGGAAAACTCATTTTAATGAGGCAACAATTTGGCACAAACAGGCGCTAAAACTTTAAACGAGATCGTCAGTATTTATTTGATTATCTAACCAAAGGTGGAGTTGGCCATCCTAACAAAGAGGTCCATTTCATACCTCTTAGTGGAAACGCCAACTCTTATGCTATCTTCATATCATCTTAACTTCATATAAACGTCAGCCTTCTCAGTTTAACCAATACACTGCTAAATTCCATGCAAATTCTTAGGAGAAATTCCAGTCCCAGCGACAAATTTTCAGATGCAATCTTGTCTGAGTTTGATTTCGAATGTGTTACACCAAAACAACATATTCTCCAGCCAATCTCTTGCTCATGAATGGCAGGCTTGTAAAACATGCTTTCAACCGAATTTAAGTTGTGAAACTTACTTGAAAATTTCAAAAACGAGGTTGAATTACTTGCCTATTGATTGCTTGCCTCCAACACCACTTTGTACCCGCTTCTTGGTCAAAACTCAATCACCAAGGAAGAAGTTTGTTGTTCACAATCCAAGAACCTAATTAGAGATGTAATTTTTTCAAAAATCAAGCCTCCACCCGTATCCAAAATTTACACCTTGAAAGAACCCGAATTTTGAATATCTTGTGTAGTTTTTCTTGTTGTTGGTTGAGTGGATGCATATTGGGAAGTTATGGATTAAGGGAGGTTAATTTTCAAGTTTGATTTTCAACTCCTCCCTCCAATAATCATTTTCATGCAGATTGGGTCAGGTCGGGTCACATGGGCGACCCGTTTTCTTCCAACATCTCTCACTTGCACATGATGGGCTTGATCTGATTCTAATATAATATCAATTATAATAATCTCTACATCTCCAAGTTCATACAGGTAAATGGATCATGCAACCAACGAGTTAATTTAAGAGCACACAACACTATACACCTGTTAGGGATATATAGTAGCTCTGAAAGAGGAATTATATTTCTCGCTATACTCCAGACATATTTTGTAACACCAATTCGAATATTTCTGACCCCTCAATTTATTTTAGAACATATTCAACTTTCTCAATTATATTGTATTTATAATTGTGTCACAAAACTCAAATAATTAACACAATTGTCCGACCGGTGAATACAAGTTGAGGTGTTAGTTAAATAGTCTTCCTTTCTTACTTGAATCCCTTCATTTCAAATCAGCTGCTTTCCTAGACATGTCCCATCAAATTGAATCAACTATAGTTATTGGCAATATGCTAAAGTAGCAACACTGAAATAAAATTATGAGGAACAGTCAAAAGTCATAAGGGTATATATAAGTGAGGTCAAATATGCCTCAGAGACTCACTCAATGAAGAAGTAGGGATCAATTCTTTCATTTCTCATTGGTCGTTAAAGCACATGTGGTATGAAACACGTGTTACGATATTTTCTCCATTTCTTAGGGCGTATATCAAATCTCGCAAATCAAATACATCGTACAGATCATGTTTCAGATATTCCTCGATATCTAACCTGAGTTCTCCTCATATTTATTCCTCTAGGTAATCTCAAATAGAGAACTTGATCTGACTGTAAAAACAGGTCTAATGGATAGCCAAAAAAAAAATCCATACCGATTACTTGTTGTAATCTCATCTTGATATTTCATCAAGGTGACTAAATCATGTACACAATATGATCACTGTGTCTCATCTCAACACACCTCAAAGTGTTTGAGGCGATTGCTCATGTGAGTGAACCAATCTCAATATATTTGACATACTTTATGTGTGCATATGCAATTGTAATCTAAAAATCACAATAAAAGATTACTCTTAACATGTGAATTCAAAACATTGTTCATTATTGAACATATATGAAAAAGTTTACATAGTGTACAATTCAAATTCTACGCAATCCCAGAGATTTAACATGTGTCATAAAAATATCTCTAGGGATATGTTTTGTAAGTGGATCAACTACCATTTGGTGCGTAGAAATATACTGCAAACTTACTTCCTTCTTGCCTATGATGTCTCACTTCATTCTTGCCAATGATGTCTCTTACAAAATTATATTTTGTATAAATGTGTTTGGTTCTACTGTGATACTTGGGATCCTTAGTATATGCAATAGCAGCCTGACTATCAAAGTAGATCAATATAGGTCCTACATCACCACTAACAACTCTTAGATGCTGTAAGAATCTCCTTAACCAAACAACTTCTTGTACTGCCGAAACACATGCTACGAATTTTGCTTCCATTGTGGACAAGGAAATACACGTCTGTTTCTTGCTACTCCAAGAGATAGCGTCATTATTAAGCAAGAATACATATCCCGAAGTTGATTTACGCTCATCTAAGTCTCCACCCAATCAGTATCTGTGTATCCTTTTAAGCACAAATCATTTCCTTGATAGCATAGTGAGTAATTAGCAGTACCCTTCATGTATCACAATATCCTTTTAACAGCTTTCCAATGTTCTCTTCCAGGATTGGATTGATACCTGCTGACTAGACCTACGACATAACAAATGTCGGGACGAGTACATATCATAGCATACATCAAGCTCCCAACCGCACTGGAATATGGAACTCTAGATATTTCTTCTTTTTCCTTGTGAGTTTTAGGACAAATGTGAAGACTTAGAGTTTCGCCTTTTGATACAGGAGTGTCAATGGGATTGAAATTCTCCATTTTGAAACGTTTAAGAATTTTCTTTATATATGGCTCTTGTGACAGAGCAAGAAGCCTCTTTGAATTATCACTATGAATTTTAACACCTGATATGTAATCTGCTTCAACCATGTCCTTTATATCAAAATTTGAGAACAACCATTTCTTAATGATTTTAATATAGTCCTTATCATTCCCAGCCAACAAGATATCATCTACGTAAAGAGACAAAATTACAAATTTCTCGTTGGACATTTTCAAATAAATATAGTGATCTTCATCCATCATAACAAAGTTGTACGAGATAACCGCTCTGTCAAATCTCAAGTATCACTGTCTAGAAGACTGCTTTAGGCTATAGATTGATCTATTCAATTTACAAACTTTATTCTCTTGACCTGTTTTAATGAAACTTATTGGTTGTTGCATGTAGATTTCTTCATCTAATTCTCCGTTGAAAAATGCAGTCTTCACGTCCATTTGATGTAATTCTAAATCTAAACGTGCCACGATAGCTAAGAGTAGGCGAATTGAAGTAAATCTCACTACTGGCGAAAAGGTCTCTTCATAATCTATACCCTCCTGTTGAGTATAACCTTTTGCAACCACGCGAGCCTTATACCTCTCTATAGTCCCATCAGCTCTTCACTTTATTTTGAGAACCCATTTGTTCCCAATGACTTTTCGACCAGATAAAAGATCAACCAAGTCCCAGACCTGATTTGATTTCATAGACTCTATCTCTTCTTCCATTGCATTCTTCCATTTTTCATTTGCAGGACATGATAGAGTTTCTTGTACTGAACTTGGTTCTTCACTATCTTCGGGCGATACTAGGAAAACTTACTCTTCAATCTCGAAATGACGTTTATGCATACTTTTTCTAATACTCCTACGAAGTGAAAGCTCCGATGTGACCTGTCACTTGGAGTTGGAGATAAATTACTCCCACTTGGATCGATAGGTGGAAGTGTTTCCTCTTGCACCTCAGTTGATCCATCAAGTACAACTCTATCATCTAATTCATATAAAGGTTCTCCCTTTTTAATTTCTCCCCTACTAGGAAAATCACTCTCAAGAAATGTCACATCGCATGACTCTATTTCAGTTATAGTCCCATCTTGATTTTCACCTATGAACACATATCCTTTAGACTGGTCTGAGTATCTTATAAAAATACACTTCTTACCTTGAGTACCCAATTTTCCAAATTTATTTGAGGAATCATGGATATAGGCAACTGATCGCCGGGATCTAAGAGAACTTAAATCGGGGGATCTACCTGTCCAAAGCTGATATGGTGTAGTAGGTATTGATTTGGAAGGAACTCTATCCAGAATGTAGGTCAGTTAACAAAGCGTCTCCCCAATAGGAAATAGGTAAGTTAGCCTGCGCCGTCATGGACCTCACCATTTCTAGCAACGTTTATTCCTCCTCTCAGCAACACCATTTTGTTGAGGTGTATTGGGAATAGTTAATTGCCTAATAATTCTCTTATCATCACATAGGTTTCTGAACTCTTTGGAGAGATATTCACGCCCTCGGTCAGTTCACAAGGCTTTCACATTTCTATCTATTTGATTTTCTACCACATTTAAATATCTTCTAAAGCATTCCAATGCCTCCGACTTATGAGAAATCAAATAGACATAACAATACCGCGTAAAATCATCTATAAAAGTAATGAAGTAAGAGGCTCCATGTCTTGCCCTCACATTCATCGGGCCACATATATCTGAATGGACTAATTGCAATGGAAGTTCGACTCTTAAAGCTTTACTGAGGTTTTTGTGTTGTTTTTAGGGCTGGGCAAATCTCCCGAACCGAACCGACCGAACCGAACCCGAACCGATCCGAACCCGACGGTTCTTGTCAAATTAAATACCCGAACGGGTATCTGAATTGAGAACCGACGGGTACGGTTCGGTTCTCGGTTCTAGACCAAGAACCGAAGAACCGAATAAGAACCGAATCTTTCTAATTTTTTTTTTATATTGAGTAAATCAAATTATTTTAATTTTAATTTTTTCTAAACAAATTAACAAATTAATGATTTCTAAATCCAAATTTTTGGCCCAATAATTTGTTTCATTTCTAATTTTTTAATTTTTGGCCCAATTACCCATTTTATTGTTTCATTTCTTAGCCAAACAAATCAAATCCACTAAATAACCCTAAACACCTACAATAAAGTGCATAACGTTGTCTCGACTCTCGCACTCACTCTCGCAGCCTATCTAATATTCCAAAACCTATACAATCGTCGGCCGACACTCTGACCTCCGATCGAAGCCGTGACTTTCCCCGACTGAAGCTTTGATCGTAGCGATCATTTGAACAAGATAGTTTACTAATCTCTGACATTCCAAAACTATTGAATGTATCATTAGTCGTATTTATATAACGTTGTTATAAATGTTAAAAAATTTAATTATAGTACAGAACCGAATGGAACCGAACCGATCCGAACCAAACCCGAACAGTTCCATAGTTATATTTGGACCCGAAGGTTCCGTTTATTAGATACCCGAAAAGTTTGGTTCGGTTCGGTTCTAAAGAGAACCGAACCGAACCGACCCGCGCCCACCCCTAGTTGTTTTTCCGATTAGGCAATGTTCACAAGTAGGTAACGAAACCTTAGAGATTGAACCTAGCAAGCCTTCTTTTGCCAACCTATTCATTCTCTCTTGTCCAATGTGTCATAATCTAGCAGGTCATACAGATGTATCAACATTCAAATCTTTAGAAGAAGAAGAAGAAGATACATTCATAGAAAAACAACGATCAACATAATAATTATAAGTGTTTGGATCACAATCCAACACTACAAAGTCTCTTTCTACATGTCCAGATCCATAAAATACATCACGATTGTTTATACAAACAGAATTACCACAAAAGTTCAAACTGAAACCTAATCTTAAAAGAACAATAACGGAAATTAAGTTCTTTCGTATCCCCAGTGCAAATAGGACATCATGAAGGAGAATAGTACGGCCACCACACAAATGTAACTTGCATGTACCGATCTCTTTCACCTCCACTCTATCATCGTTACCAACATATATCCACTTTGTACCAGCTGAAAATCGACGAAACTCCACAAACGCTTCTCGATCCCTGGTTATATGGTCTGTCGCTCCTGAATCTACAATCCACATAGGATAAGATTTAGTTAGCATAATAGTGCTTGACAAATAAACAGCACTAAAAGAAGTATTTGTAAGAGCTACCTTCTTTAGCTCAGGGCATTCCCGAGCAAAGTGACCCAGTACTTAACAGTTAAAGCATTTCAACTTGCTCTTATATTTCTTCTTTCCAAACCATTTACCTTTCTTATTGCGCTTGTATTTGTTCTTTTTAGGTCCCTGTCCAGTTTTTTTTCCCTTTACTTTCCCGCCTTTGAACTAGTTCTTCTTACGCTTAAAGCCTGAAGCTTTCCCGGAGCTAGATTCAGCTACAAAAGCTTGTCCTAGAGATTTAGTTGCACCAAAGCGCTCATCTTCTAGTTCCACATGGCGGGCAGCATTAGCAAATGTTTTGATACTATCGTTATGAGTCAAATTGACTTTCAAATATTTCCAATAATCAGGAAGAGAGCAGATCAAAGCCCGAACTTGTTGCTCATCAGAGAGTATATGACTGCTAATCTCAATTCCCTAATCATAGAGACATGATCCTCACATGTTGTGTGATATTATGATTAGGAAGTTTCTTATAAGTGTCAAACTTAATAGTCAGTTGCCTCAGTCTAGTCACACTAGTATCACTATATTTCTCTATCAAATATGTCCAGATGTCATGAGCAATCGGAAATTGCTCACACTCATGTATGAGATCATCCGCCATAGAACTTACCAAAATTGCACGAGCGGTGGAATTTTTTTTCCATGTCTGGTAAGTTTCCTGATCTCTTCTTTATTGAGCAGTTTGACCAACCCCTGGGTCTTCCATCACCTGGTTAATACCCTCAAGGTAATCCTGTTCCTCCAGCACATACCAAATTTTATGGCACCAAGTGTTATAGTTATCGTCATTCAATTTGTCACCTTTATTTAGGTCGGCTATGATATTCTTAGATGCCCCGGTCTGTCAAAATATCAGAGACAATCATATAATTGTCCATTTATGTACACATCATTTTGCACTCATGCAAATTAATTTTTATGATAATTTCACATTAGACACGGAGTCGAAAGTTCACTAAGTTCCCAATCATCATCCATTATCCCAATGTTACATTATCACAAAATTAATTTCATAGCGTAAAATCACAAGTTCTAAGTCAGAATAACTTAAACTCTTTCACCCTTAGAACTCCCACGAAAGTAAAAGATTAATTATGTACAAAATTAGTAAGACATTTTGAATAAATCTGTCATATATAAAACATATAGATTAATATCAAAATGTCAAATAGGTACATTTGATCATATTAAACATCTTCAAAAAACTACTAAACATGAGAAATAAAATTTCACATTCTTCGATGATTTTTGAACTAAACATACATATTTAAATTAATCACAAAATTCTCATTTTCTGAATTCCATTTTCTCTTCAAGATCCTGACCAAATAACTGTAGCATAGAGGTGGTGAATTATCCAAAACTTCAATAGCAACATCATGCCAATATTTAGGAAGCGTCCTCATTAGATGATACATACTTTCCACCTCACATAAATGATGTCCCAAATGTATCACTTCTCAATGCATCGCTTCAAGATATTTTATGTGTTGTACTAGGTTATGTCGCGGATCCATTTCATAGTTTCTATAAGCACGTAATTTTTCAACACGATCCATAGCCCGTGCTCTACTAGCTGCTCCCTAAGGATGCTAAAAATGTGTGTTGATCCAGCCATATCTGATCAAGCACAATAATTGAAAAACTAGTCACAATGGATCGCATAACTTAATCGAAATCCACCACTCATGAATGTATAGAAAATGTGATATATCAAATACTTTCGGAGTATTTTTCATTTAAAAAAAAATGAGAACACAAAAAAAGGGCTCGCACTAGGCAAATATCACTTAACAACACTTAACAAAAATATTCTTGATTTTTTTTTTAATTTCCAGATTTAATTAAGTCCCAAAATATTGTATATATAAATATTTTTGATTATGTTAAAATTATTTTAATTGCAGAAAAAAAAATCAAGAATATTCAAGGGACCAATTTGTAATCTTTTAAATTGAATTTGGAATAATCAATTTCCAAAAAAAAAAATATATCATTTTGGGACCAACACACAACTTTTCAAATTGGTATTGGAATAAACATCATTAAAAAGTGTTGGGAATAAAAATTACATTTTGTAAGATTTGAGGGACCAACATGCAATTTTCCAAATATGTTTAACATTCAAAAGTGTGGGGACCAACATGCAATTTTTCAAATTACTTTTGGAATATTTAACATTCAAAAGTTTGGGGACCAACATGTAATTTTTCAAATTGCACTTACAATATTTTAGGGACCAACATGCAACCTTTTTTAAAATTGGAATTTGGAATTTCCACACTCTGCTATAGTTCAGTTTCAGTGTTTTTTTTTTTTTTTTTTTTTTTTGGGTTACTGTTCATCGTCCTTAAAAAAAAACAGTTTTTTCAAATTTCTGGTGAAACTTCGGAGGGTTATAACTTCCTCAATTCAAGACCAAGTTTTATGTTCTTTATATCGTTGGAAAGGTTTCGAGAAGATCTATCCAACCATATAAAATAGGCAGTGTGAAACTTAACGTGAAAGAAACTATCATGTGACGAAGTTTCAGTTTTCTCAAGTAGGGTTCGATATTTCTCCCAAAATATAAATCCAAATGAAGCGAAATTTTCCAGATATATTCTCCATAACATCATGAACATGTAGTATAAATTTCATGAGTTTATGTGAAGTATATCAAAATTCGCCATTAACGACATTCAAGGCCCTTGTTTGAGCACCATTTTTTGGGGAAGAATGAATTTTTGAATAGTATATTGATGGAAAATATGTAATTAAAAAATAACGAAAAGTTTTGAATTTGCGTGTAATATTATTTATTGAATAATATGTGGTTGAAATGATATCAAAACACTGTTGAAAAATAAATTTTTCCAAAGGAATGGGGCTCAAACAAGGGCAAGGTTTCAAAGGAAACAGGAATTCATGCATTTCATTCATTCTAAAACATTTACAGAGTGTATTTAAGCAAGAAAACAACCTACTTAGGCTCTGATACCAATGTCAAACATGCTTTCATACTTTTAACTGAATTTAAGTTGTGAAACCTACTTGAAAATCCCAAAAACAAGGTTGAATTACTTGTCTATTGATTGCTTGCCTCCAACACCGCCTTGTACCCACTTCTTGGTCAAAACTCGATCACCAATGAAGAAATTTGTTGTTCACAATCCAAAAACCTAATTAAAGATATAATTTTTCCAAAAATCAAGCCTCCACTCGCATTCAATTTTTACACCTTGAAAGAACCCGAATTTTGAATATCTTATGTAGTTTTTCTTGTTGTTGGTTGAGTAGATGCATATTGGGAAGTTATGGATTAAGGGATGTTAATTTTCAAGTTTGATTTTCAACTCCTCCCTCCAATAATCATTTCCATACAAATCGAGTCGAGTCGGGTCAACCCACAAGGGTGACCCATTTTTTCCAATATCTTTTACCACATATTTTTCCACTGCAATCCACTGATAGTTTCAATTATTCACGATCAACAAGCAGTATAATTAGCAATGATTTTTGAAGGTCATCTCACAGTAACAGCACCAATAGCATAAGTAGCAGTGCCAGAACAAGTACAAGTGAAGCCTGTGAGAGGAAACCATTAGACATGGAAAACATTCCAGGCAAATAGTTCTTCTCAAAGGTAGCAACTCGTTACGCCTCCTCCGATGTTAATGCACCAAGTCATCAATATCAAGATCAAGAAGTGCTGGAAAAATCGAGGAGAAAAGAGCAATAATGGAAGTGATTTAAGAAGAGTTTGAAAGAATGTCAAGCTAATAGAAACCGGCAAGAGGGGGGCTCTGGCCAAGAAACAGCACTAGTTCAGAGCCTGTTTAAGAGTGATTTTGAGAATTAATTTTTTGACCGTTAGGAGAAAAGTAGGATCCATCTGTGAGATAAGAATTCAAATATGACGGCTGAAATAGTGAAATAACGGTCAAAAAATCAATTTTTTGGGTCAAAAAATACTCCCAAACAGGCTGTCAATAAGGCAATTTCTTTTTTCTCATTTTTTTTAACCATTCAAAAAAGCTCGTTTTGAAAGCTAAACTAATCAAACAAAACGTGTTTGGTCTACTTTTATGATAACTCCACCATCGCACTCCCAAACATGCACTTAGGATCCACTGCTTTCGAAAAATCAAATTTTGTTTGAGACTAAGAAATCGATTTTTAGCCTATTGGAATAATATGCTGACAGAGCTTTATTTGATTAAAAGAACTTTCAAGAGAATGCTGGCTCAAAGTTACTTCATCAAAAAGCTATGTCAAAAAAGGACCCTTAATCTTTGCCACTGCTTGGAATGCTAAAAGGCTTAACTTTGGACATTAAAAGTCGTAGGCAAATTACGTGACACAAGAAATTAATATTGTAATGATGCTTTAGAGATCTCCTTTAAGAATTTCAAAAGAAAGTTGCATAATTGGAACTATTAAGAAGAATGTCAATTCATTTTCATGGTCTTGCAGTATCTACGCATATTTGGCCATTAATCACGCAATTACACCAGTCTATTCGCTTCATGCATGATTAAAGGTGTTTTTTTTCTACCCATCCAGGTGGATGGTTGACCATGAGTTGCTAGTATTAGAAAGCACTACTCTAAATGAGTGGAATGGTTTAAGGTACCTTTGACACGACATTTGTAAAAGGGATTATAAGTAATGTTGGATTAAATTTCATTGAGTTGGAGTAGAAATCACGAAACACGAATCGGCAACGTCAAGAGCAAAATAATCACGAACTTGTATCAACGAATGACTTGAACACGATATCGTTGTCCTTAAACGATATTTATCCCTTCTCCTAATAATTTGAGATGCTTCGAAGGTCGATGGCAAATAATTTGTAGGATTTTAACAAGTCTTGACAATGATTAATCACCAAAGCACAAGTGAAAATCCTTGAAAACTTGAAGAATACAAGGGTTGAAGATGAATACGAATGAACAAAATTTGATCTTTGATTGGAGAGAAATATGGGATTTCTAATTTTATTTTTTTTATGTGTTTTTGTCTTCAATATGGATCCACTATTTATAGGCATAAACCACATGTACGAAATGGTGCCAAAATATGAGTCAAAAGTCACCAAATTCAAATTCACAACGGAAGAAAATGGCCGCCAATGGTCCAAAATTTAAACCATGCGACCGCATGGTTAGGAGAAGAAATGGCCTCGGAATCCCTGACAGGTTTCATGCGACCACATGACCAAAAGACCGCATGGACTAAAATTTGGGCCACCAACCGTTTTTAATTTTAGGCATCGTCCATTTTGGCCACCATCCATTTTGGTTTTGAAAAACTAACTCCAACAAAGTAATGAATAAGTGAATAGTATTTGTAGATCCTTTGAAATGCGTAAATAAAAAGTGATTTTGATCAAAAATATTTTTTCGACAAAAGTGCTTATACACATTTATCCAAACATATGCTAAATTGTTAGATCCAAAAATAACAAGGTAAAATGATGCGACTATTTATCCAAACATGTGCTACATTGTTAGATTCAAAAATAATGAGGTAAAATGATCCGTCGAGGTAGACCATGACCAAAACCAAGCTCACAAGCCAGGAGAAAATAAAGCCTAACAATTGTTTTAAAAAAAAAAAAAAAAAAAATTATCTTTTGATGATTAATTATCAATTATTGTGTAGAACATTTATTTTCTTTTAAACTTTTTCATGGCAAACTAAAGTCTACAACAAATTATGAAAAAATAATGTCCCAAAGGATAAACATAATTTAGAAAATGCTAAAACAAACAAAGGTGAACATCAAAGGAAACATCATCCTAAATACAACTTCTCTCAACCTAGTATTATTCTTTCATACATGCCCCTTATAAAATTACTCCAAGAAAGTTTCCATAACATCAGAGTACATTCCTGCTTCATTCCTATACTCCCCGGTATTTTGTGCAGCATGATGATCAAGTGAAGCCGATGAAGAAGATGTAGTCATTCTAGCAGGTAACGTAAAGCTCCTCTTGAACTTGTTGTTCTCCATTTTCCGAATGTTATCCGGGTGGCTATCTAAGGTCAAGAACTCGTTAGGATTTGCGATACCGTTATTATGCAAACTTGAAGCATCTGAATTCGGATTCTCTGGCCTGTTTCCCAGGCCATTAGGATTAAACAGAAGCTTGGCATCATCGGTTCGTCCAGTTAGAGCATTGAAGAAACTCAATCCATTTGGCCATTTGATGTCGCTTTCGTGATCTCCCATCATATCTTCCATCCTTGCTTCTGACGAATGGGGATGAAGGAACATGTGTGTTTCGTCCTTGGTCGGAGTAATACCAAGTCGAGCCGAATTTTGAAAATTTGGAGACGCATTAAGGACTGAAGTTGCTGAATGGATTGGCCTTGGTCCCCAATTGAATAGGGGTGGGGAAGGGCGGATTGGCATTGCCGGTTGCTTTAAAGGCACTGCAGAAGACGATGGGGCATTGCGGTTTGAAGAAAACAGTTGGGATAAGTAAAATCCAGATTGATAGCCTAAGGATTCAAACATATGTCTCATTCTCAGCACAAAATGAAGGTCTTCAGGTATCTGAAAGTGGAAACACAATATACACTCTCTCTCATGAGATCGAAGTGGCACGAAATCACGTAAACATGATTAAAATAACAAAATATTTACAAATGAAACTCACAATCTTGCAAGAACCCAGTTGAAGGAGGCCATGTCCAGCTTGAATAACAGCTATAGTCTTTTTAAGACATGTCAAAGGATACAAAGGTTAAGCCATTAAGCATTGAAGGATTACCAGATTAAACTTACAAATAAAACAGTGAATAACTTTTCTTGAACTATTGATTCTAACCTGAATGCCTGATTCAAACTGATCAGTCCACTCAGGAGGAAGCTGAAATTAATAAATCACAAAACACAAGTTCAATTAGACCAATAATTCTTGACTCTCAAAATTTCTAATGTTATTCTAATGGATAATTGTTGTCTATCGTCTCGTCTAATTTAATTTATAGAACGTACTATAAAGTTCTTTTTTTCTTGAAATACTTACAGCATCAAATGAACTCTGCCAGTAGTTGGAGATATTTGGTTCACACTCTGCTGGTTCCTTGAATACCCATTTATGACATTTATCAGAAGCAACTTTCCCCATCAACCTGCATCCAATTCACCCAATCACAATACTTTCATTTAATAGTCAACACACATACAGAAAAAAGGTAAAACATTTGCAAATTTGGATTTCAGTTCCTTGTGCAGCAGCCTAATCATAATGGGGCACAGAGAATGACAGAAATTTTATCCATACAACCAAAAGCACCTACCCAGTACCCACCCTTCTCCATAATTATATAACTGAATTGACATTTTGCTGAAGGCTTTTCTGACAGGATCTTCTCCATCCATCTCATCTAAACAGTCAGCAACTCTGCCTCTGCAGAACCCATCTTCCCACATCAACATCCTAAACCAAAACAAAAGGTTAATAATAAATCCAAGAAAAAAAACCATTAGGAAAAGTCAAATTAAATACTTACAAGCTACCATTGTCATCTCCAACTTTGCAACCATTGCCACCTCTAACTCTCCTGCAGGAAATGGAGTAAAGAAGTGATTTTTAAGCCGGGATAGAAGAAAAATCAAGAAAATAAAGAGGGTACACATACGGGCGAGGGCGAATGGTCCAGAAGACAGAGTAAGTCCAGTCTGAGTTTAAACAGACGCTTCTGAGGGCCTCATGAAGGGCCATCATCCCGACTGCTTCTTTGCTCCTGTCTGAGGCTGCTGAGCCCACCATTTCTCTCTCTGTCTAATTTACTTTGACAAAAACCAGAATCACAATTGTTTCTAACAAAACCCAGCCCTCTATATTCTTTCTTTTACTTTTTACCTCGTGATACCAAAACTGATTACTTGGGGGAAACAAAAAGGGTTGGAGAGAGAGAGAGAGAGAGAGAGAGAGAGAGAGAGAGAGAGGGCGTGTGTAAAAGTGATGTTGCTTCTTTTTTAGGGTTTGTTTTTTCTGTCTTAAACCATGAAAAATACAATGGGGACAGCTTTTATCGTCCTTTTGGAGTGGGTAGTGGTGGGTGGGTGTAAGTCAATGACCTTTATACCCTTGTGGTTGTTGAGAATTAAATTTTGTGCAATAAAAGTTTGTACTCGTGCATGTTACCCGATCACGGAAAACATTGAAAACAACTTCTATTCTATTTTTCGATACATTGGTTTGTCAACATACGTGAAGATGTCACTACAATTCACTGCACGATGATTCGGTATAAGAGATTCATTTAAATATTCTAAGATTACTTGAATCTCACTATTGTAACCATATTTTGTGGCCCCGTTTGGGAGGAATTTTGAAAATTGATTTTTTGACCATTAGAAGAAAAGTGGGATTCACTTGTAAGAGAAGGAGTCAAAAATTACGGTTGAAATAATGAAATAATTGTCAAAAAATCAATTTTTTGAGTAAAAAAATCCCTCCCAAACAGACTGTGTAATAGAGTAGTATCCTCAACATAGGTGTAAATTATATAAAAGTTTTCTATATTTTTTAATTGCTTGACTGGTGTGCTAAGGCAGAAGGGGTAAATAGGACATTTAAATGGTGCTAATAGAATCTTTACCGGTCAAAAGCAAGTGGATGAGACTCTGCTATATATAATATTTTATTTAAAATCTCACCTTGGGAAGACTTAGGGTGTGGGGTAATCATAATTTAATTGTACGGCCTCTGTTGCGTGAAATAAAATATAAAAGCTGAGATTTGAGCACTCCATTTTTGGTCATTGGGCAATTTTTGTTCAGTGACTAAGGTAATTGAACCAAAATTGTAAACAAATTATTGTTCATCCCCCTTGAAGACAATTTTTTAGTCTCCACTTGAATGCGAGTTTATAAATTCAGTCAAAGTTAAAAGTTAATTTTAATTACAAATTATTCATATTTATTTATTAATTTTATGAAATTCACTACTATCCATCATTTTGAATTATTTATAGAGAGACTTAGTTTGTACTTTGCACTTCTACTTTCGGAAATACTTATTATGTAATGGGTTTATCTTACCATAATCTATTCGTATTGTATATTTTCTTTGGTTATTAGATACCTCAGGGAAATTAGACTTGAACCACACTTGCAAGTTCCCCTTACTGAACGTGGAAATTTTTGCTCTCATTCTTACATGATGGCTCGTGGCTTCGTAAATTTTCTCATTTCACTTTTTCTTCGAACTATTGTCAATTCAATTTGTTTAAATCTCAAAATAATAATAATAATTCTGGTTTCATACTAAGCCAACACTTGCTCAAAACACATTAAGCCCCTGTTTGTTTCCCATTTTTAAGTAAAAATGCATTTTAAAATAGTTAATTGGTGAAAATTGTGTGGTTAAAAGTTAAGAAAAAGTTTTAGTTTTGCGTATAATATTATTTTATTGAAAAATGTATGGTTCAAAAGAAAAGATAAAAAAAAAATTTTAAGAAAAATGGGTATCAAACAAGGGCTAAATATTTGACTGCTCCAATTTATAATATTGACCTTTTAATATTCATTAATAAAAATTAGTTTTTTGGCCTATGAATAATTACCAACGGATTGCATCCATTACAATTCGTTGGTAATTGTGAACCAATTATCTATTAGTAAATGTATTAGACTTCTAACTACGAAAATTACGAATGAAATTTTCTTTGTTAAGTGTGATAGCTCTTCACCAATAGGTATTCCATGTTTAATGTTGTTGTTTAATATACGTACTATTAACCAACATCATTTTTCTATAGATGATATAATTCAACTTTTTTCTAAAACCTGTGACCTTTCACTTATAAATTTTTCGTGGGTGAAGAGTAGTTTATATTACTGACGAAATTGTCGTTGTTAATATTAATCAATTTTAATAATTAAAAAATTCAAATATTCTCCTACAGAAAATCCGTATGTGAAGGGTCATTAACTTTTTCAATTTTTTTTTTATATAAAAAATCAGCCTCTTCACCAATGAAAATTGTGTAAGTGAAGATTGATTCATATTACCTACGAAAAATCTATTGATGATATTAATCAATTCTAATGATTAAAAAATTCAATCATTCACCTATTAAATATGCGTGGTTGAAGGGTAGTAGAATATAAATAATTATTTGTACAATAATACAATAAAGTATAGACAAACTAAAGGTACAATACACTACAGTCCAACCAAATAAAATCTTAACAACATTTCATTGGTAAAAAATAATAGCAACAGATATCGTGATTTTGATAACTGAAAATTTCTACCTAAAGCCATTTTTTATTTTGTAGTGATTGAACTTCAAATTTCAATATTTAAAATACATTAGACTGTGTATTTAATATGTAATATTAGACGATAGCATCAATAATTGATATTTTAAATTTCTTTCTTTATTTTTCTTAGTCAAGTATGAATTTTTTTTTTTGGATGATTTAACTCTACTACAATTTAATTATTTCAATAATACCTTACTTTTCATTTTTCAATATGTAGTAAATACTACAAAATTTTTGTCATGTATGAATTTCGCATTATCAATTCTCAATTAATCCAGGAATTTTAGTAGGTGTCTAAATTCACGTATTAACAATTAATTCTCATGTACCAAATGTTGTATAAAAATATTATTCATTTGTAATATTTAATCATCATAAAAAATTGAATCATGGAAGTTGAGTTTTAAGAGTTCAATATTATTCTCTTAAATTTTATTCTCTTTAGTTCGTTTGAAACTCATCAAATCCTCCGAACAAATTGATAGCAAATATTACTTTTAAAGCATTCATAAAGTATTTGCACATTCAAATTAGTTTTACCAAATATGTCAAGAGTGGATTATTTTTTCCAGCTAAACTTTAGTGAAAAAGTTACTGTAAAAATAATTTGGCAAAAAGAAGAGAATTTGGTGGGGATGATGAAATGGGGAGTGCTCAAATAAAGTTTAAGATTGATGCAATACACTGTCGTATTCATTATTAACGAAAGCAATG
The DNA here is from genome assembly GCF_002742605.1 of Olea europaea var. sylvestris. Taxonomy (NCBI): domain Eukaryota; kingdom Viridiplantae; phylum Streptophyta; class Magnoliopsida; order Lamiales; family Oleaceae; genus Olea; species Olea europaea. The sequence continues at coordinate 13,829,873 of NC_036241.1, read as the reverse complement.
TTAGAGAATATGAGATTAAGGAGACACGTGAGCACGTGCCGTGGCAGGGTCGGTGCATCGTTTGTCATAAACAAATCGAAGCGCACGAATTGCGGGGCACTGTATCCTTCACTTTGATATCCCTCAACTCTACTTTCCCACTGTCCTTCTACTCACGCGCTCAAAAGTTTATTTTAAACTCATCACAATTTTAAAAATATAATAAACTCATTAAAAATTATACGCCATGTATAATATTGACTACTTCATTGTACAAAACATGTAATGAATAACGGAAAAGGCCCATTGTACAGAGGGCTGTATATAGGTGGCTGAGCTGGTCCCTGCGATAGGGCAGCCTGACCTATCGCAATCTCCCAGGGGGCCAACTCGGCCCCCATTGTAAGGCCCTGTGCAAGAGGCAGGGTCCATGAATAACAATTTGGTTGAGGAATTCACATTTGAAATTGGAGTTGAACTTTGTTTTTGAGAATTTGATGAATGTTTAGATTTTATTCAAATCGAGTTGAGATTTGACGTTTCGAATTTGACATTTTCCTTAATAAATTAGAAGATGTTAAGGCTTGATATATTGATATTTTCTATCTAGCCCCGTTTGAGCTGCATTAAATTTATTGTTGACATCAAAATTAGTCGAGCCCAATTTAAGAAAAAAATGGCGATTTGTTATTGAAAAAAGACCACAAAATAGGTTTAGAGATGTAATTATGCCTTGAATTGTTGTATGAAAATCACTTGCCTTTTACAAGAGTCATATTCAACTATTTATACATAATTTCAGCCGAAATTACATCAAATTAGTAACAGTGCCGAGCTCGGAACTCGGGTCACCGAATTCTTTCGTGATTGGTCGATGAGGCGGTGGCCATGTGTCAATGTGTTATCCAAATAATGATGACCTGCAAGGGGCTGGAGTTCGAGGACTTGGAATTGGTTGTTCCGGGCGGCGATGATGGCAAGTGTATCTGATTGATAGGGTGATGTGACAAGGGGTAATCATAATATTTTTCTGAGATAACGACGGGTTTGTCCGACCTTGGAGTATGGGCTGAACTTACATTTAACTAAGGTGAGGTTAGCGAATTGTTTTTATTAGGTCGGAGTTCGGATGTCAACAGTTACCCTCCAGGTCAGTTCTTCCGTAAGGGGGAACTGACATTCTGACTTAACTGGTTCTTTTTCCAAGAAAGGTATTTATTACTATGCCAAGTGTCGTACCTGGATAGGGATGAGCTGTGCAGCACTTTTGGATTGCTTCTCCAGGAAGTTTCATCAAAACTACGTCGTTTTTGACTTGCAAGTTTCTGGGCCGTTTGATCTTTCCCTCTATTTTTGGATGAGCGGTTCAGATCGTGTCTCTTGAGTTTCTTTTCCCTTAAATCCCTTTTCATTCCTCTTTTCACTGTTTCACTTTGCACGACTCTTCTCTTGCAAAGCTTTTGGAAAATTTTTTCAATTCGTATTCTGTTTTCACGAGTGAGGTCGACAACATTCAGTTCTCAGGTATTCCTCTGTGGTGTGTTCGTTTCGTGAGGGTGGGTGGGTGTGAGATGAATTTCTGGAACTTGAACTACGACTCATGGCTCTCGAATTTTGTGGAGAGAATGAGACTATTTTTCACAATTAGGGCTCTCTTTCTAGTGCCAAACTGTTGACGTCAAAATTAACAAGGCTAATTTTGAGCCAACTTAAGAAAAAAAGGGGCGATTTATTATTAAAAAATACCACAAAATATATTTAGAGAGTGTAACTATGCCTTGAGTTGTTGTATGAAAATCAATTGCCTTTTACAAGAGCCCTATTCAACTATTTATACATAGTTTCAGTCGAAATTATATCAAATCAGTCAAATCAGTAACAGTGCCAAGCTTGGAACTTAGGTCGCTGAATTCTCTCGTGATTGGTCGATAAGGGCGTGGTCATGTGTCAATGTGTTACCCAGATAATGATGACCTGCAAGGGGCTGGAGTTCGATGACTTGGAATTGGTTGTTCCGGGCGACAATGATGTCACCTGTGGCAAGTGTATCTAATTGATAGGGTGATGTGACAAGGGGTAATCATGATGTTTTTCTGAGATAACGGCGGGTTTGTCCGACCTGGGAGTATGGGCCGAACTTACATTTAATTGAGATGGGGTTAGCAAACTGTTTTTATTAGGTTGGAGTTCGGATGTCAACATTTATAATACATTTTTCTCTCTTTTTTTAATGATACATTTTTCAATAAAATAATATTATACATAAATCCAAAATTTTTTATTTTTTTTCAACCACACATTTTCCAGAAAAAATACTATTTCAAAATTTATAATTCATTCTAATGGGGGCCAAACGGGGGCCTAGATAACATGATGTCCCTAGTTGTACATGCACTATCTTAAAATGGGATTAAACTATAATTAAAGATTGTCCATTCTCTCTACTTATTTCTCACTTTAGAATCCAGTCTTTGATATAAGTAAGACTAACCAAACATCAACATTAGAGTAGGATCATCCATATAAAAGCAAGGTTGCCCGATCAAGCTTATCATGTTTTAACTTTTTATTTTTTTTGGTAGTTATTTTTAGAGTTTAGCTTAAAAGTTTACATCATATCCAACCTCGCCTCTTAAAGATGAAAACTCGCGTCTCTTATGAACTTAAGTGAACATACATTCGCTGCATCTCCCATTTTTTATTTTGGACGTATATTTTTAATTATGTATATAAAACGATTTGTAAATGCTAAAGTCATTTTTTATTTATATATTTCGAACGATCAAGTATATCCCCTAGTAATTTATATATAATTTATAATGTAAACCGTTTATAAATACTTTCCAAACATGTTTTGCCCACACATGTAATCACAAAATATTCACATATTTCCATTTCATTGTTGTTACAGAATGTCTGACCTCTCGTCTTCTTCCTCTTCACACATCGTTAGAAACACATACCGAAGTCAACACAATTTTAATACCATATTGTCGTTTGTTATTCTCATTCCCCTAGTTGCTCCCAAATTCTCTCTTGTATTTTGGTTGAGAACTTATCTAATTTCAATATACAATCAATTTTCTTGAATGAATTAAGTCCTTGTTTGAGTCCCTTTCTTTCAAAATTCATTTTTAATTACACTTTCTTCAATAAAATAATTTTACACATAAATCGAAAACAATTTTTCATTTTTAATAACACGTTATTGAAAAAATCACTGTTCCAAAATATATTTTTTTCCCCCAAAATTAGACTCAAACAAGGGCTAAAAACTATATCACTTGTTACAGATGAGATGGTAGGGTAGGATTGAACAGTAGGCTTGGGCAAATAAATCGATCAAACCAAACCGACTCGGGTCAATTTGGGTCGGGTGATTGATTTGGTTTGGTTTTCTTTTAAACAAAACCATGGTGGGTATGGTTCCGTCATGATTTGAAACTTCGAACCATTGGTTTACCGAACTAACCAAACTCACTTACATGTTTATCTTTTAAAAAAAAATAAAAAATCAAAGGATAGCAATAATCTTATAATATCACGATTCTCTTTAATCTATAATGTTGTCGGTAAATAATACTACTGAAAATTTTCTTTCACAAGCTCATTATGTTATAATTAGCATTTTTTTCCCTATTTAGGTAGTCATACTTCATAATACATAAAAATTCATAATACATAAAAATGCAACAAAATTCTTAAGTTTTCTGTTGATCTATCTCTATTAACCTGATTTTATTTGTTAGTTAATAATTTTTGTGATATAAAGTTATTAGTAATTATTTTGGTTCTTGTAAGTTAATTGGACCCAAAGCTTAGACAATTTTTTTTTAAAAAAATTCAATTTGAACTAAAAGTCCAAATCGATTAATCTTCGGTTCGATTTAAGAGTTAAAGTGAATTGATTTTAATTTTAGGTTAGAGTCGAAACTAACCCAAATCAAACCGTGCTCAAACCTATCGAGCTGTGTAGATAGGATTTAGCACACAACAATGTCAATCTACTTCTCCGTATTGATCGCCTCGGGGATCGTCCACAGTGCACACGCTGGGATCTCACGTGAGTCCCACACTTCCTCACCTAAATCTTAAACGTTAACTTTATCTAAGTTGTAATACTACCGACTGTTTCTTTGTGTGGCAATGGATCCTCCTAATATTTTCTACTTTCTTTTCTTTATTTTCCTGAGTTTCTTATTCATATAGCAATTAAAACTTTGCTTAGGTAGTAAATGTATGTTTGGTTAAATTCTTAGTAAAACATCAATCATGAATCTTATGAAATATGTAAATAAAAAATGGATAAAGTTATGATTTTTATGGAATGTACTATATGTTGACCCGTAAAAATGGCTCTTCCACGTGGCCAACTTGCAGCTACTCCACGTATTCCTCCCTACGAAATTAACAAACTGTCAGGCGCACACGGCCGGAACCAGCGGTGGTGACGGCCGTATACACTCCGACGGTCAAGTCAGATTCGGGTGGTCGGAACAGTGTCCAGGAACTACACAAATCAATCTATCAATAAAAGGGGGAGGAGAATATATAAACTTGTTATGGAGTGCTATCTATTGAGAGTTTCATTACCTTTGGCTCTGGCCAATCTTTGGGTATTTATAGATGGTATGAGCCGTGGGATGTGGAACACGTGTATACATCTGACGGTATGAAGTGTCTGCTCATAGACGTCAATCAGCCGCGCTTGTAGGGTGGGCGGACAGTTTGTTTCCCCCGAGTTGAATTGACATAAAGTTGATAAGTCACATCAAACAGCTTTATGGGGGACGTCACATCAATTTAAACCCTATATGCAGAGCAAATCTTAAATTGGCAGCGAATCTTCTAACGGGGGTTCGAGCCACTTGAACCCGTCCTCGAAGACGGGACGTCAGTGACAGGAATCGGTGTATCACTTCGGGGGGGAGGCTTCGGGAGTTCGGAGTGGTCTAGTCGATTTTCGCCGACTTCGGAGTGGTACTTCGGTGCGTCTGTACCGAGGCTCGCAAAATGAGGCGTAACAGTGGTCCCCCAAATCTGAGAATGAATATTTATATTATACGTGGATTTGTTTTCCTGACCGGGTCGCGGCATGGGGGTAGCTGGAATTGTGTAGAACGTGGAAAGACACAGAGCCGAGGCGATGAGCCAATGATACGCTCGCGTCGGGCACGTTAAAGCGTTATATAAAAATTTGAAGGACTAGTCTTCACCGAAGCGTTATCAGGAAGAGGGAGACGGCTTAAGCTTTGCAAAGCATGGGATGGGGGTGCATCGACCGAGGTGATAGCAAACGGGGCGATTGCATCGGGTGCGCCCAAACTGTAAAGTTGGAGGACTCGTTCTCGCCGAAGCGTTGACGGACAAAGGGTCGACGCGTGGGGAGATGGCTAGAACTTCATAAAGCAATGGAGGGAACGTAGCGTCCGAGGTGATTAGCGACGGGGGCCTTCGCGTCGGTTACGGCCAAGCTTTGTAAAGTGGGGGGAGGAGATCATCCGAGGCGACCCAGAAGTCCAATGATTTGACAACTGTTGCGTGTTTCCAAGATGACAGTTGGGTACCACACCCATTCCCCTAGAAGGCTGCCGCGGCCAGTAATTATTATTGACGGCTGTTGTTAACCGAGGCGACGCGTTTTAATTTAGCGTGAAAGTCACAGCTACATCTTGGGCGTAGATCAAATCTGGCGTTTCATTTTAACGACTGGGATCGAGAATACAACGGACGGTTTAGATTGATCGTATTTGAATTCAAGGGTGGAGATTGGATTCGTCTTTCCTATAAAAGGTGAACTTTGGGGGCTTACCAGAGTTTCTACCTTTGCCACGAAAAAAAAAAAATTCTCTCCCAAGTTTTCGGCGATTTCCGGCGTTCTACAAGTAACTCCGGCGACAGAGAGAGTGATATTTCCGGCGATCTTGTACCATTTCCGGCTACGAAACACTTTCAAACCCGTAAGTTCCAGTACCCATTTAGACTAAAAATTTCTTAACTAATGGCCTTGGAAGGGAGTTCTGGTATGGGTAGGGGTTTAGAGATTGTGAGGGTGGACGAGCCCATTGTGGCGACCTCCTCAGAAATAGCTGGGGCCATAATGGGAGGGGAAAACATGTGGAAGCGACCAGATAGCCCTCCGGATACCTCTGTGCACTGGGGGGCATCGGACTACCCATCAAAGTTGAGGGAGGCCGACCTCGGTAGACTTAGGACGGAATATAGGATCCCGGATAGTGTGGACCTGATTCTCCCAGGGCCAGAAGAGAGGGCTTGTTACCCAAGGCCGGGCTGCGTAGCCATTAGCGAGGCGATCCTTAGGGCCGGACTTAGGCTGCCCATTCACCCGTTCTTTAGGTTGGTGCTTAGGTCTTACGGGCTAGCCCCGACGCAGCTCAATCCGAACTCCTGGAGCCAGATGGTGGGCTCCTGGATGTTGTGGAAAGAGGCGTCGTTAGGAGTGGAGATGCCCCTTTCTGTTTTTCAAACTCTTTACATACCCAAGGTTACTGCCGGGGGGGATAAGACCCGGGGCTGGTACTACCTGACGTCATGGGGTTCCCACACTCCATTTGTGATCGATCTGCCGAGCTCCATCAAGGAATGGAAGAGCTCTTGGTGCTGGGCAGCGGGGCGATGGGACACAATGGAGGGGGACCCCCTGGCGCCTCTTACGGTCCCGGCGAAGTTTTCAACACTTAGTGAGTATAGTAGTTGATATCTTACTTCTCTTCGGTTGGGCTTGTGTTTAATAGGTTTCTTTTCGCAGGTTCCCTCCCTCGGTGCGAGCTGTCGACAGAGGACTTCGACATTATTTGCGTTATTTATCAACTGCCTCAGAAGAAGAGGTCATATCACCGGCTCATTCGGAAAAACATACACTTCGTCACTCACGAATTAATGGCGTCCCAAGGTAATAGGACCGAAGCCCACACTCTTTTAAACTGAACTCCCAATACTTTGTATTTAATTCCTCATTCTTTTCTTTGCAGATAACTTCAACAAGAAGCTGCCAGTTCGCCCTGACTTCAAAACTATTCAGAAAATGATGGCTGAAGCAAGGGCACTGAAGGCCTCCTCTTCTTCATATAAGAAACAGATGGAGGAGCTGGTGGAGGCCAGTAAGAGGCTTCAGCCTCCGACAGAGGAGGAGGTTCAGGAAGATCCGGCGGCCGACCTTCGAAGGAAGGGCAAGAAAAGTGCTGCCCCTCCAAGACGCCCAACTGTGGCGAGGCCACCCCCAGTTATGCGGCAGACAACTATTCCTACTGGGGTGGCCCTCCCAGAGAGAAGCCCCTCCGCTGCGGAGCCTGCTGCTGCCCAGGAAACGACGCCCCTCACGACTGTACCTATTGAACATGTTCCGGGGCAGCAGAGGAGGAAAAGGGCCCGTCCCAACAAAGAAGTTGACTTCCTCGGCACCAGTTCGGAAGAACCAGTAAGGGAGGTACTGGAGGCTCTCCCTCCTGAAACAGCTGCGGTGGCGGTGGTCCACAGCAAGTATTGGACCGAAGAGTGGAGGGACCACACCGCCTCCTGCACTGCTGAGGACTTGGTGGCGGTGAACAGCGCCTGCGTGGCCCGGGCACTAAGCACAAGTATCCAACTCGAGGGCTTGGTGAAGGATCTAAACTCCAAGAGGGAGGACCTCGCCAAGCGCCTCGAGGAGGCGATGCATTACGGGGACGCGGTGCGAGCTGCCCAGGCCAAAGCTGCCAAGGCAGAAGAGGCAAAGAGAGCTGTTGAGGTCCAGCTCGCTGCTTCGCAGGCGGAGGTGGAGCGGCTGAAAAAAGAGCTCTATGAGGTGGAGTGCCAGGTGGCTGCGGTGACTCGGCGGCTTGACCACGCTAATGAGCACCACAAGCTTGCCACTAATGCCCTGGAGGCCTCCAACAGAGAAAAAACGGAGCTGAAGCAGCAAGTAGAGGCCCAGTCAGTGGAGATTGCTTCTCTGAGGGAGGAGTTAAAGTCAGCGGGGGATGTGGCGGTTCAAAATTTCATTGATCACTTCGAGGACCACCCCCTTTATGACGACTTCGCCAACTTCTGGGCCTCGTGGAATGCCCAGAGCTTATTGGGTCGGCTAAAGGAGGTGCACCCCACACTGGACATCTCTCAACTAGAGGCGGAGTTTGGGGGACCCACTGGAGGTCGGCCTGAGAAGGTTAACGAGGAGGTTCCAGAGGCCCAGGAGGCGGCCAGTGCTGAAGTTGCTCCCTCAGATTAGGGTTTCCTTTGTAATGGCTTCGGCCCCCATGTACTTCAATTTCATGTAATGGAAAATTGTTACATTTCTTTTTCAAGTTCTTCCGCTTCTGCTTCTTTGTATCTCTTTTTGTTTTATACTTGTATGAATGACAAACATTAGGCTGACTGCCTCGTGACAATGACCAATTAACAATTGTGAATCGGTTTCCTTAAGCGAACACAAGTCAGCACTTAAGTGGGTTGGGAGTGACCCCTTACCTCTTAGGAAAATGCGAGGAAACGTTTGTTCATCAGCTAATAAGTGACGATAGAATCACTCAAATGAACATTTTGAAGAACTGAGGAAACCTTTCCTTGGCTGACCCGGTTTGGAACTGAAAATTCGTTACTGAAGATAAGTTGCACCCCTTAAAAACGACGATTCCATCATTTAATAATCTTTACAACCAACGTCGGATCAGTACAACTGATTTAGTTATGACGACCTAGGATCAAATTGGAACATTCTTGTTACTGGTAATATTTTCTCAAGTGCTCTATGTTCCACTTGTGAGGTAACACCCTTCCAGACATATCTTCGACCTCGAAAGTACCAGGTCGGGATTCTCCCCGAATGCGGTACGGGCCTTCCCAGTTTGGGCTAAAGACTCCTGACCCGGATGGTTTCGAAGATTGGAACACCCTTTTGAGAACAAGGTCGCCCAAGCGGAGAGTTCTGTTTCTAACCTTGGAGTTGTAAAAGCGGGTCATCTTACGATG
>NC_036241.1:13788860-13816812 GCF_002742605.1 Olea europaea var. sylvestris | reverse complement strand
GAAGTACTTCCTCCTCAGAGGCCTCTCTGATGGGGTTGTCTTCACGGCTGTAGCTCATCCTACCTCTTCTTCCAAGGATAGTAAGAACTTGGATTGTAACTTGACTCTTATTCTTTTTCAAGAATGCCGCCCTTTTCAGGGTCAGTTGCCGGTTTTTCGGTGGCTTCCCCGACGGGGAATGTAGGACTTTGAATGGGGAATAACGGTTCCCACAGACGGCGCCAAACTGTTGACCTCTAAAAATGGCTCTTCCACGTGGCCAACTTGCAGCTACTCCACGTATTCCTCCCTATGAAATTAACAAACTGTCAGGCGCACACGGCCGGAACCAGCGGTGGTGACGGCCGTATACACTCCGACGGTCAAGTCAGATTCGGGTGGTCGGAACAGTGTCCAGGAACTACACAAATCAATCTATCAATAAAAGGGGGAGGAGAATATATAAACTTGTTATGGAGTGCTATCTATTGAGAGTTTCATTACCTTTGGCTCTGGCCAATCTTTGGGTATTTATAGATGGTATGAGCCGTGGGATGTGGAACACGTGTATACATCTGACGGTATGAAGTGTCTGCTCATAGACGTCAATCAGCCGCGCTTGTAGGGTGGGCGAACAGTTTGTTTCCCCCGAGTTGAATTGACATAAAGTTGATAAGTCACATCAAACAGCTTTATGGGGGACGTCACATCAATTTAAACCCTATATGCAGAGCAAATCTTAAATTGGCAGCGAATCTTCTAACGGGGGTTCGAGCCACTTGAACCCGTCCTCGAAGACGGGACGTCAGTGACAGGAATCGGTGTATCACTTCGGGGGGGAGGCTTCGGGAGTTCGGAGTGGTCTAGTCGATTTTCGCCGACTTCGGAGTGGTACTTCGGTGCGTCTGTACCGAGGCTCGCAAAACGAGGGGATGATACTTCGGTAAGTCTGTACCGAGGCTCTCAAAACGAGGCGTACCGAGGCTCGCAAAATGAGGCGTAACACTATATATAAAAATGATGTTTAACGAGCATAAATTAAAATTTAAGCGTTGCTAAACATGCACTAGTTAAGAAGCAATGTTGCAAGAAATGAGTTATGAATTTTATGATTTTTTCTTTAAGTTTTGCCCAATTATAGGCAATCCGCCCAACTAGAAATGGTGATCCGAAATATTGATAGTTGGGTCGGGTCCAGGGTGAATAAACAGATCAATTCCTGTGCCCGGGTTTTTTTTTTTTCGAGTGTATATATAGTTCATTGTATTTATCACCTTCCTTCTTCTCGATCCTGTTCTCTCTGCAAAAACTGAAGTGTGGAGAAAAGGAGTACATGCGTATATATAAAATAACTACTGTAAATCTTAAATTCAGCCCAAGCTTGGTTTTTTCTCCTTTTCATTTATTTTATTTTATTTTAAATACACAGTGCTAAAATTCGCAGGACTTTATACCATTTTATTCTTTTTCTAATGGAGAACAATTCCAAGTTAAAGCCGTGATGATAATTGTTGAGTTTAAACCTAAAAATATTATTTTATTGAGAGAAAATTTTATATAATACGACGCTTGGACGCTATTGAAAACAATATTCACACTCCCTATTTTTCTATAACACTCGCGCATACACTATCTGTATCTATATTTCTCCACTAACAGCCCCTTGGGGCATAACCCAAGGTGCAAAGAATAGGAGTGATGTAATCTTAATTTTGTTGGCAGTCGCAGTGTGAGGGTTTGATTCTTAAAATATGAAATTTGACTCTTTGTGAGCACTAGTGTACACGCAAGCTCTTGTTTTCTAGCCTGCTGGGGTACATCTCGCGATTTACCTCTTTCATGATGCTCTAGGGTCGGCGCAGTCGGAGCTCTCAAAGTTAGGGTTCAACCTTCTTTATATATATCCGAAAATTGGTTAAGTTTAAAATTGGGAAAATGAAAAGGTGTGACTTCGTGTCAACTTCGATCGAATGTTCGGATTTGATTCGATGGTCAAATTACAAAAGTAAATAGACCAACTTATTCTACTTGTCGAGTAGATCGTCGTGGTATATTTGGAACCTCGAAATCAATTCCGGATGAATGAGAAATTGCGGTCCAAAGTTGTAATAATGAAGTGTTGTAACTTTTCGAAATGATGCAGGTTTGAAATGAAGTGTTGCAACTTTTCGAAATAAAGTGTTGCAACTTTCCATAAAAAATGCTGGATTTGGGATGTATCCCTTCACCCACAACCCTTCATCTTCTATATATAGGACCCCTTGGATGTGTGTTTGTCATTCCAATTCATTCCATAATTCCATATTATTCATTTTATATTAGTTACATAAAACACTTTGTAGAAGTGATTATCTTTTATATCAAAATCATTGTTATGGTAAAGAGAGAGTTCCGTTCGAGTTCGTTGGTCAAAAAAATTTGGAGTGCTCCTATGGTTTGACGTGGTCGTTGTATTTTGGGAGATGATTGTCGAAAAACCGTTAGCACCGATGTAGGGCAAATTTATTTTAAGGAAAGAGTTATACTCGTCTCGACCAATAGCATCACTTGCATCTAATTTTTTCTTATTTCTGATTTCATTTTTTCATACTTGATTTAAGAAAATGATTAATTTTATTTATATGATTTATGCAAGGTTCGATAAGAAGAATCGCATATTTTAATTCAAGAATGGAAATAGTCAGATTCAATAATTATTGGTTAGTTTCTCAAACTACATTTGGGTAAGTCGAGACCTTGTTTCGACTTCATGAACGTGTAAGTTACGTTTTGTGAATATAATATGCACATTTGAATCGGTGTATTCCCCAACACACACACACATATATTTCTTCACTAACACTTTCTCTCTCCTGACCACACATATATATTCTTCTCTCCTATATGTCACTGTACTCAGCACTCTCTTCTTTTACTTCTTGCTTCTCACACGAACATATACACAGCCAACACATACACATACATGAATATGTATGCATATACACTTTATGTTGGTGGAATTGGGACTTAACTCTAGTTTAATCTCAAATGGCGAAGCTTCGAATTTTGGCGGCAACGGTCTCTAGAATACTCCAGTATGTTGGCAAATACATGAAGTCCTCCAAATTTTCAGCATGTATACAAACCCAGAAAATTCTAGAAGTAGGTGGTGGCATCTTCAATTCTCCCCTTCAGTATTGACTTTTCATTTTTACCCTTTTTATTTTAGTCACTTAAAACTCTACTCAAACTTGACGAGTTTTGAAGCTATCGGTCCTTTACTTAATGCATCCGCTGCTACAATGCTTTCATTTTTATTTATTTTCAGATTAGGATAATTGATACTTAATTTCTCATGTCTATTTGACTTCTTTATTTGTAATTGTAAGTTTGTACATACCTCAATCTTTTCTTGTTGACTTGGCCTTATTTCCTATGATATTGTTGTCTGATGCATACTCATCTTTACATGCTCTCATTCATTGATTATTTCCATCACATCTTGTATTTTCTCGAGCTCTTATCTTACTTCACTGATTTGTTCTGACACCTCCTCCTTCGACTTGTCATCTATTTCCTTTGAATTTAATAGTTGCATCCTCCGAGGTGTCTGCCAAGAATATGCTTTTTCAAACACTTCTTCCAAGTCTGATAGTTCCTTCCTCTGTTGAGTCCGCCACAAAGACTCTTCAATAACCACGATTCCTCTCTTGAGTCATTAATCCAATCATCTTCTCCCAAGTCATCAATCTAATCATCATCGCAATCCATTTGTTCAGGCAAGACCCCCACTAAAACTAATTCATCCTTTAAACTTGAATTAAATTTCTTTTCTTGAACCTGTTCAATTGTTGTTGTGGTTGCCTCAACATTCCATTCTTCTTCACTAGTATATTTATCTTCCTCGTTGGAGGTTGCTACATTACCTTCTGCTGACCCCTTTTTAAGCCAACGGTCTCTAGCATAATGAGCTTGTTTTCCACATACAAAACACGAGTCATTATTTTGTTGAAATCTCTTGGACGGCTGACCTCTTTTATTGCGACTTTGTTGGGCTCCCTTTGTCACAGAACTTTTTTCATGTTTATATTCTTTTTAATTTTTTATTATTTTATTGATGGGGTTGACCTCTTCTTTTATAATTATATAGTGCTTCTTCCTCTTCTTTCTTTATTGAAACCTCTAACATTTGTCTAATCAACGCTTTTTAGTCAGCTAGCAAATTCTCAAGATTGATCAATGAAGGTTGCTCTGGCCAACATTGTATTGCAGCAATAAAATTTCTAAATTGGGGTCTTAGACCATGTATGATTATTCTTCTCATTCTAGACTTTGAAATCTTACTCGACGCTAATTCTGAAATTTCATGACAAAGGGATTTAAATTTATTGAAATATTGACTTATCGTCAATTCACTTTGAGTAATTGAGAGAAGCTCATTCTCCAGAAGCTGCACCCTCAAATCATTTTTCTTCAAAAATAGTAAGGCCAAGGTGTCTCATGCTTCATTTGGTGTGTTCTTTTCCCTTATGTGTTCCAATAATTCTTCCTCTATCGTCGTCTTTATCACTAACAAAGCTTTATCCACTTTGATTCTCCACTTCTTCAGAGTTTCGGCTTTCTCAGGTGATGTCACGTGACTTCCGCCAACAACTACCCACAGGTATTGCCTTCGGAGATACAATTCCGTACAAGTTCACCATGTGGTGTATTTCTAATTGTTGACGCCAACCACTTGTAGGTCACTCATTGTGACTTGAATTACCTCCTCGTACTATATTGATATGTAATCATCGTCTAAAGCAGATGGCAAGGTTGAGATTTATATACCTGAAGAACGAGGTCAGATAATTGCTTTTCATGTAAAATTAACATGTTCTTGCTCTCAACTTTGAGACAATTTAAATAAGATTGAGAGAAGACTAATTTACATCCCCTGTTCATTTATTTTTCGTTAGTGGTTTGCAAAAAATTTGTGTACAATCAGCTGTCTATTCTACCGTGTCCATGTAATACCTGTTACTTGTATTTGTCAAGGTTGAGTACATAATTTTTTGTACTTTAGAGTGTCCACCCTTTTATATGGATGGACCCCACTCAAATATTTTATTTTAGCGGAGCCCCACCTCATGTGAGAGGGTCGACACCCTTAGGTACAAGAAATTATGTGCCATTAGCATGATTGATTTTTGAACTTTGCTATTTGTACATTAATATTGACACTTTAATTGACACTTACATTGTTGTCAAATGTCAATTGGATGAAAAAACTATTTAAAAATTAAACTGTCTAATGGGATAATGATACATGACTAAATGTAAACTAAATGGTACACCATAATGTACATATATCAAGGTTCATGATTTTATAATGCATAAAGTTGCTTATCAGTTATTACCTTCTTTATTTTAGTTCTCTTTATTTGCGGCTAAATTTTCCCGAACAGCCAACTTGAACCATCCATCCTCGTCAAAAATCAAGACTCTTCTGAAGCTGTTTGGAAATTTAAAAATAAAAAATAAAAATCCAGCCGTATTCTCAGTAAAATTTGGAAATGTTAACAACTTTGAACGGAAATGGCGAGAGAAATTTTTGATCTTATCTTGGAACACTCTTAATTATGAGTTTTAACCTTTTCACTGAAAAAAATTAAAGAGGAACATAGAATAAAACAATCAGACTCAAGTTAGTATGGTCTGATTGAGACCTCTGACTATTGACAATATTTTATAATTAATGTGATAAAATTATTCCTCATAATAAAAGCCGAAGATTTGCTGTATAGTTCACAAAACAAAATTTAATCTAGAGATCAACCTTTACAGCTGGTCACTTGAAAGGGTCGGGCAACAAGATTAGATATAGTGATGGTGGTTTGAAAGAAGAATCTGTGTGCACCATCCATGGAGTGGAATGACTAGATGTAGAGTCTTCCTTCCTTGCTTCTTACCCAATAACCTGGAAAAGTCCCCCTCCGCACCTTAGCAGCATGATGTAAAGAATTACTTCAGCCTTCAACTGATTTGCAAGATCTTCATCTTTGGTCGATCCTTCTATTTCCATCTTTCGAAGGTTGCCTTGCAGGGGTCAACTTCCTAAACGAGGCATGTAATATCAATACTGCAAAATATTCACGAACAGAAGAAATATCAGGCCAGTAACATTCAAAGCCAGTGAAATAATAAAGGTGCTAGAACAAAGAATGCCAAAAGAAGGTAATGAATGCAAAGTCACCTGCGTAACTTACACCAATAGCACATACGAGGGCCAACTGAACATTGAAAAAGAACAGAATAATTGCAGTTGCTGCGAGGATGAGGAGCCTTGATTAGCAGTCCATAGACAGGATAATACTATGTGCAAAATTTATGTGTTGATGTGAAGTTATATATAGCATAAAGCAAAGTTGCTGTTAAGGGTTTCTTCAATTAGCACGAGAGAATCAAAGATACAAAAGTGGAAATCAATTATCAAACAAATTCTCTTTGGAAGTGCAGGGCAGTCAATTCTTTTTACATTTTTCTGAAGACAAAACAGGGAATTGAAAATAAAATTCACCGAAATGTTGAAATTGACATCAAATTTGTAAAAACCCATGTGAAGCAGAAGATATTTCACCAATAAGAGCAACATGCTTAGGAAAACTAGATGAGTTTTAATTGGCAAAACAAGTTCACAGATATCAGTCATGATGACCAAAAAGGTCAATTTATAATAAAAATCTCAGTCATGCATGTACTCCTTTCCAACCTGTAGTGCAAAACTGAAGGAGCCTCAAATCCCATAAACTTCCCAAGTTGTCGAAAGCTTTTGGAATTACATCAAGTAATTGTCTGGGATATCTTAAAAAGTTGCTAAAAAGTTAAGTCAAAATCAACAATTAATTTTAACCACACATCACAACTTGATTCAAAATCTGCTAAAATTTCTATCAAAAGCCACAACCATTGCATTTAATCCCTGTAACTTTCCTGATACATGGTAGGCAAACAAATTTCCACTTCACATACGATACCAAAAGCTTCACACAGTTTTGAGTGTATTGCTGGCATTAACCTACTCAACCCTCCATCAAATGAGTTACAACTGTTCAGTACAAAATTCAATTCCAAGGAAGAGATTTTCAATATCCAGCTCCCAATTATAACATTGGGAGTGAAGATGCAAGTTATTTGTGGCGAATCACTGTTATTACACTCAATAATCTGGCAGAGCATTATATTGAGTATCCTTTAAAACCATTAACCGGTCACATCCCAATTCAGCGCCGCCTTCGAACTATGCCCTGTAGGCGGGCAGATATGTAATCATGTGTGTTTCACCCTTAAGCCTGAAGATAGGAGGTGTAATAATTCTATGATAGAGATATATAATCCCATATTTTGGGGAACATGTACCAATCAATCATTTTTCACTTGTATCATATCATATAAGTGTTCGAATTCGGGTAATATGGACATTATACGTGGAATCTGGAAACAAGCTTTTGTGTCATTTTATAACTCAATGGTCAACTTACATATCCCAGATTCATGCAGAAACTTGTAATATCCATATGTGGTCCAATCTTCTCAAGCACAGATGATATTTGTATACTTCACACTTGACAATTTGATATATAAACCAAAGAATAGAAATGAGCTCCGGATAAGTTTTTAATTGCACAACTAACCAACGACACTATAAACTCCCCCACCCAAAATAAAAATAAAAAAAATGAAAAATGAAGAAGAAGAAGAGGAACCGATGGTAGTTCAATAATCAGATTTTGATCTATAAAAGAGTAATCTGCTCTCTAGCAAGGCTACCTGATAAAACCACCACCACTCTACCCCTCCTCATCCCTTAAAAAAAGGGAAAAGAGGGAGAAGAAAAACAGGTGGTAGTTCAATATGATTGAACAGTAAGAGTGGCCATTTTTCTAGCAGAGAAAATTCCAGCATATTTTTTTCTTTGTTCTGAGGAGCAGTTTCTTGCTCGAGTAAAATGAAAGTCAAATTTGCATTTAAATGAAGAAACTTAAGTTCGGCAACAGAAGTTCAATGATGTGTATTTTATATTTATATTCATATAAAGACTATAAAATTGTCAATGATGTACCATCCTTCACTAAAATAAACCTAATTTATGTTGCTAAAAGAAGAGTTATACTAGATGTCTTCAGTAACAAGTTATATATCATTTTTTCCTGAATGAATGTACATAAAAACTAAAGATATGCTAAAAATCAATAAATTTGCAGCTTGCTGATATTATTTATCAGTACATGGTCCTCAGTAGTACTAAAGTCGTAGTCTGAATAGACTCTGCTATTCATGTATGCATACAACTTTAGTGTAAAACTGGCAACAATGGAACATCAAAGCTCTAGCCATTGTCCCAAAGGGAATACTTTGAAAATTAGGTTATTAAGTACAATTTTAAGTTCATTCACCTTCGTCCCAAAGACCTAAAGACTAAATGGTTTAACCATGCATCCATCCCAGAAGCCAGAACAACAATATACAAGAAACTTAGTTAACTTACACCCAACAGAACGCAAATTTTATTCATTGTGTCCAAGAACAGATTTCAAACACCTCCATTTTACTTCCATCCAAAAAATGCAGCAAACAAGAAAACAGCATACTCAATTCAAAGAAATATAAACTCAACTCACCACATTGGGCAATGTGAAGCAAGGTCTGTCTGAGAGAAGGGTGCTTATATAATTCCCACCGATCAGCACAAAACTTAAATACATCCCAGAGTGATAAACATGATATCAACCCAACGAGAGCTAGCGGCAATTGATACCTACCAGATTTAAATGGCAACTATAACATGATTAAAAATAAATAAATAAGAAAGATCCACAAGACACTTAAAAAGACATGTGAACTTTATATTTTCTCATATTACTAGTGAATTTTATTATTCAACCTTAATATACCATTAACCTTTACTTATCAACAATTAATTAATAACAAGAAAATTACAAATAATTCTGAGAACGTTCATATTCTTCGTAGTGAACCTTTTAACCATAAATCTTCATGCAAAATTAATTGACTAAAAATCAGTAAAAATTAAATCTTTGCCAAAAAAAAAAGAAGCAAAACAATAAAAATTGCCAGCTTTAAAATCAATACCATTGTCAAAATACACGTAATGATAGAGAGTGGGAAGATAAATGCATATTTTAGCTCAAGAACAAAGAAAGAGCAAAGTAACAATTTCATCACCCAAATTTCAAAGTTCAGCTCAAAACCGCAAAACAATCATAAATCAGTAAAACATTCCCCCCTACAAATACCCACACAATCACACATACAGAGAGAGAGAGAGAGAGAGAGAGAGAGAGAGTAGATACAGAGAGCAAGCGAAGAAGACGACGAAGAGCAAGGCGTAATTGCGAGCAAACCGTTTGACATTCTCATGGACACGGAGGCGAGCCTGGGAAGGAGACGAAGGGAAAGAGTAAGAATCAGAGGAGCCGAAGAACGCGAGGGTCCAAGAAGGCGTGTCACCGGAGAAATCCTCTGCGACGAGCTTGGAGAAGGGGTTGAAAGTGATGAGCGAGAGAAGGGTACAAATACGGGAGAAGAGTGATACGAAGAAGCCGCTACATATAATGGAAGTGGGGGTGGAGTCGGCGGAGGAATTACGGAGCTCGATAGTACAGTCGGCGGCAGAGAGGCGGTGGAGGTCGGAGGTGCGCTGGTCGAGGATTTCGAGGTAGCCGGAGTCTCGGAGCCAGGACTCGAAGGCCTGTTCAGGTACGCTTAGGGCTAACGGGTTCGCCTTGAATACCATGTCCTTCTTGAATCCCTCGATTCGGAATTTGCTGGAAAACGGAATTTTTAAAAGGTAAAAGGCTTCTTTTATTCCAAATAAAAACTATTAAAAAAATTAAAGGAATGAATTAGAATTAAATTATGGCAATAAAACAAATGCAAATACTCGAGAACTCAAAAATCCATATGCTCAGATCGCAATGACGCTCAATCACTTGCTGACATATCAAGACGAACACGCAAAATGCAGAAATAACAATAGTCTCACTCTTACCTGAATGCACTGAAAATTTACACAATAAATCATTCGACAATCTACAAGTTAAGAGTACTATTGAATATAATTTAGATTCCTTTCTGTTGTATAGCTGCTGACATGGCAGATTTTGTTAGCATTTTATTCTTTCTGTTTCCCCTGTAGCTTTAATTTTGTTAGTTAGTTAGAGCTACATCCTATATATACACCTGTAAAGATTGATCAGTTTAAGAGAGAAAATTTACCATCACGTATTCTCTTGCTTCAGCAATTCTGGTTTTCAGATTTTGTTATGGCATCAGAGCATATCTAGCTCTCTCTTCCAATCATGGCTACCAATCATCAAGCCGCCTCGGAGATTCACGCAGGTTCTGCAATTCCGGGAGATGTTCAACATCCCATCTCCAGCTCAGAGAATCCTGCTGGTGGTCCTGCCATTCATGGGCAGATGAATTTCCGAGTCGTTGATGATCCTAACAGCCCATACTATTTCCACTATGGCGAGAACACCGGTGCCCAACTCATCTCTGTCGTCCTCTCTGATGAAAACTACTCCACCTGGAGTAGAGCAGTAACTATGGCCTTAAGTGTCAAAAATAAAGAAGGTTTCATTGATGGCTCAATCTCTAAGCCAGATCCCAGTGATCCATTATATGTCCCATGGAGAAGGTGTAATCACATGGTGTCTGCATGGATAATCAACTCAATCCCCAAGGAACTCTATCCCAGTGTCATGCATAAAGATTCAGCACGAGACATCTGGCTTGAACTGTATGATAGATACAATCAAAGCAATGGCCCTCGCATTTACCAGCTGCAGAAATTGATTTCTTCAATTTCACAGAACAATGGATCCCTTGGCTCCTACTTCAACAGATTGAAGGGACTCTGGGAAGAATTGGCTCATTACAGACCACAACACCATAATCCCCATCACTCTGATGATCAGGTGATGCAATTTCTGATGGGATTAGACGATTCCTACACTGCTGTTAGAAGCCAAATCCTTCTCATGGACCCAATTCCCTCTCTGAGTCGTGTCTTTGCTCTAGTTTCTCAAGAAGAAAAGCAAAGGCAGGTGACATCTCTACACCAAAAGGTGGAGTCTGCTGCTTTTGCTAGCCACTGTTTTGGTAATCAGCAACATCTCATTAAAAACACAAGTAGCAGCAATTCTGGACAAAGGAAGGACAGGCCTATCTGTAGTTACTGTGGCCTCACTGGTCAAAAAAGGGATAAGTGCTACAAACTCAATGGATATCCTCCAGGACATCGTCTAGCTAAGAGGTTACCTGAAAATGCATCAGCTCACCAAGTTGTTGCATCAAACAGTTCTGAAACTCTAAGCAGCCTCAGCAACATTAATATCACTCCAGATCAATGTCAACAGATCATCTCAATGCTGAGGCCTCAACTTGAAGCTTTCATGCCTTCACCTGTCACCACTACCACCACTCCATTTACCACTAGTTCTGTAAACCATGTTGGGGACCTGCAAGTTACATCAACTCAATCTCCAACAATGCCTTCAGCATCATCCTTCTCAGGTAGTAGCCTAGCATGTTCTGCTTACACATACACCAAGAGCACTTGGATAATCGATACTGGTGCGACAGACCACATTGTTTGTTCTGTCCAACAACTTACCACCATCACAGCTACCATTAATGGAAATGTCAAGTTGCCTAATGGTCATGTTGTAGCGGTTACACATATAGGGACAGTTCAGCTTTCAAGTGACCTTACTTTGACAAATGTTCTCTGTGTTCCATGTTTTACTTTTAATCTCATATCTGCCAGTAAGTTGGTCTCAGTTCACCATTGTTGTTTGATCTTCATATTTGCTTATTGTTTTATTCAGGACATTTTATCTTGGAAGACGATTGGGATAGGGAAAATTGATGGTGGCCTCTACCACTTACAGCTTCAACCATCTCAACAACAACATCACACTTTACTGTCCAATACATCTGAACCTACTGCCAATACTGCTTACAGTCATTCCTTTGACCTTTGGCATAGTAGATTAGGTCATGTTCCTAGCTCTAGAATCTCTATTATCAACAAAACTGTACCAGAAGTACTTAGTGAATCGAACTTTCGTTGTACTGTCTGCCCACTTGCTAAACAGCATGTATTATCTTTTCCTATTAGCACACATGTATCCAGCAGTATCTTTGAACTAATTCATGTTGACATATGGGGACCTTTTCACTATCCTTCTATTGATGGTTCCAAGTACTTTGTTACTATTGTAGATGATTATAGTAGGACTACATGGACATTCCTCATTAACAACAAATCTCAAACCAGGAACATCATCGCATCCTTCTATAATCTGATCCTCACACAATTCAACACCAAAATAAGAAAGATTAGATCAGATAATGGACCAGAATTCCATATGGCAGACTTTTACCAATCCAAAGGCATCATTCACCAACTCAGTTGTGTTGAAACCCCACAGCAAAATGGGGTGGTTGAACGAAAACACCAACATCTTCTTAATGTAGCCAGATCTTTGATGTTTCAAGCCAATCTTCCAAACCAGTTTTGGGGTGACTCCATTCTCACAGCCACATACCTTATAAACAGAATTCCTTCATCCAAACTCTCTGAAAAGACACCTTATGAGCTTCTCCTGAACACAAAACCATCATATTCACACTTAAGAGTGTTTGGATGCTTATGCTATGCATCTACGCTTAGAAGAAACAGGTCAAAATTTGACCCTAGAGCTGATGCATGTGTCTTTCTTGGCTACCCCAATGGAATGAAAGGTTATAAACTCTTCAACCTAACCACTCAAAAATACATCATCTCAAGAAATGTGGTCTTTCATGAATCTGTCTTTCCTTTTCAAGGCATACCATCTCAAATTACCACCACCAAAATTCACTCGCCTCTCTTTCTAGATAACAACACTTCATCTCATTATTCTCCAGCACCTGCAAGATCAGACTCTTCCCCTTCTCCAGCTCTCACTTTAAATTCTTCACCTGCACACTCACCGACATTATCTCAAATGTTTTCTACATTACCATCACATTCCACTTCTCTTCATCACTCCACCAACCTGCCTCCACTTCAAGTTAGAAGATCAACAAGGGTTCATAGACCACCTTCATACCTTGAACAATATCACTGCAATTTGGCCAAATGCAATGATTCCCAAATCCAATCTGATTCCAAGATGATTGTCACACCTGAAACAGGTAAGCAATATGACATTTCAGCATATGTTGGTTATGACCATTTGTCATCTGCTCACAAGGCTTATGTATTGTCCATATCATCATCTTATGAGCCTACATCCTATCATCAAGCCTCCAAGTGTCCAGATTGGTGTACAGCAATGGATGTCGAGCTCCAAGCTTTGGTTGCTAACAATACTTGGACTCTAACAACTTTGCCTCCACACAAGACCCTTGTTGATTGTAAATGGGTCTATAAAATTAAATACAAGGCAGATGGTAGTGAAGAAAGAAAGAAAGCACGACTTGTTGCCAAAGGCTTTACACAACAAGCCGGGTTGGACTATCAAGATACTTTCTCTCCCGTGGCTAAGTTGGTCATAGTCAAAGCAGTAGCTTCAACACAGTAATGGTATCTGTTCCAACTTGATGTGAATAATGCTTTTCTTCATGACTTGTCTATGTTGATGACATCATCATTGCTGGAAATGATTTGATGTACATTGATCAGTTTAAGAAGGTTTTGGATCAACAATTTAAGCTAAAGGACCTTGGAACTTTGAAGTATTTCCTAGGTCTTGAAGTGGCTAGAAATAACACTTGGATCTCCATTTGCCAAAGGAAATATGCTTTGGAAGTCTTGGAAGATGCGGGATATTTGGGTGCTAAACCCGCCAAAACACCTTTACAGCAAAATTTGAAACTTTCCAAATCAGATGGTGACCTGATCACTGATCCCAGCACCTACAGAAGACTTGTAGGCAGATTACTCTACCTTACCATCACCAGACCAGATCTCACTTATCCGGTTCAGATCCTCAGTCAGTTTGTTGACTCACCTAGACAACCACATCTTAATGCAGCCTTGCATGTACTAAGATATCTTAAGGGGACTGCAGGACAAGGTTTGGTCTTTGAAAAGGATTCAGAGGTGCAACTTAAAGGGTTCTGTGATGCAGACTGGGCTGCATGCTCAGATACCCGAAGATCCATCACGGGGTATTGTATATTTTTGGGAAATTCATTAATTTCATGGCGATCAAAGAAGCAAAGCACTGTGTCCAGGTCCTCTGCAGAAGCTGAATACAGAGCTATGGCTTCAGTAGTATGTGAATTAACATGGTTGCAATACATACTTGCTGATTTGGGAATTAAACATAAGGATCCAGCATTATTATTTTGTGATAATCAAGCAGCCATACATATTGCAGCAAATCAAGTTTATCATGAAAGAACAAAACATATCGAACTGGATTGTCACGTGGTCAGAGAGAAAATACAAGAGGGTAAGATCAGAACTATGCATCTAAGTACTAAGGATCAACTTGCAGATATGTTAACTAAATCTATTGGAGGAATGAGGTTCAGAGCACTGTTAAGCAAGATGGGAGTTCATAATCTTCACCTTCCATCTTGAGGAGGCGTATTGAATATAATTTAGATTCCTTTCTGTTGTATAGCTGCTGACATGGCAGATTTTGTTAGCATTTTATTCTTTCTGTTTCCCCTGTAGCTTTAATTTTGTTAGTTAGTTAGAGCTACATCCTATATATACACCTGTAAAGATTGATCAGTTTAAGAGAGAAAATTTACCATCACGTATTCTCTTGCTTCAGCAATTCTGGTTTTCAGATTTTGTTAAGTACAAATTACGTTATTGTTGAGAATAAGCCACACTTCAACTATTAGACAGTAGACAAGTTCATCGAGGAAGGATGATGTCAAACCATGAGGTTGATTTTTATATAAAAAATTCAGTCTGAACATGAAAGATAAGACTTTTCAACTCCAAATTAATAATATTTTTTACTCAAAAACTTGTGTAGAAACTCGACCTAAGCGAGATTGGCCATCCGATGGTCAAACTCCTGACATTTTTTTATTTTTTTTATTTTTATTTTTTGTTGAGAAGAGACATTTATTTCTTTAGATCTTTTTTCTTTATTTTATGTTGTTTACTATATTCTTTTATGTTTATTTATTTAAAAGAATGACAAATTTATTATTTAATGGCCAAAATGAAGAGAGAAGGCGTAATTGAAAGGTTGGGGATGAATTATTAAGAATAAATTTGTGATAATTTACAAAAATTGGGGACTAAGTGCATGTTTGGTATTATTTTTCTCGAGATAATATAATGAATGGTCACTAAACTTTATTATAGGTTACTATTTACTTACCGATCTTTAAAAAGTTATATGTTGCTCATTCCACTTTTTTATAGGTTACTATTTACTCATTGAAATTTAAAAGATTACTCATTGCTCATCTAAATTTGAATAAAGTTAATCACTAAATTTTGCAATAAGTAACACTCATAAAAATGATATGGATGATTGATGGGTAACTTTGTACAAATTTGGGTGAGTAATAAGTAACATTTTAAATTTCGATGAGGAAGTGGTTACCTATAGTAAAATTCAATGAGCAAAGAGTAAGCTTTTATAATTGGGTGAGCAAATAGTAATTTATAATGAAGTTCATTGACCATTGATTATATTAACTCGATTTTTCTCTTCAATTTTTTGGTCATTATTTAACTATTTCAACCGTTATTTTTACTTCTTATCTCACAGGTCAATCCATTTTTTTCTCTAACGATCAAAAAATTAATTCTCAAAATCACTGCTCAACGAGCTCAAAACGTACCAAGTTTCCATGGAAAGCTAAATTTTTTTTTATTCTCTCAGTTCATTTATACCGCTTATTTTGCCGCGTTTTCTTTTGCTTACATTTTTCATTTCTCCATGAAAACTGATCCTTTCCAAATGTTATAAAAGACAACGTCGAACATCACAAGGACGTGCCATTATTGCCCGGTTATGCCGCGTGGCCGGGAATTACTCTTCACCACACGCACACACTAGTCCCATTCTCAACACATAAAATACACACACACACAATTTCAAGAAGATCTGTTGAATCTTTACAGGAATAGCCACCCAAAAAATGGATGATCTGAAGAAGCAGAATAGGGAAATTGAAACTCCGAATAATATTACAATTAAAGGGATTATTGGGTTATTCCGTTATTGATGGGAAATACTGATTGTAATGACAATCGAGAAGTGATTTCTTTGGGAATTGGGGACCCAACTGCTCATTCGTGCTTCCATACAACTGTTTTTGCTCAAGAAGCAGTTGTGGATGCTCTTCTTTCTGCTAAGTTTAATGGTTACTCTCCTACTGCTGGACTCCCTCAAGCCAGAAAGTGAGAATTTTTTTTTCTTTTATTTTTTTGTATAATCTATTTCATGCATGCAAGAATTTAACTATTTATGGTTAAAATTGACATGGGTTTGGATTGATCCACATATTCTGTTAATTTCAGTAATAATTATCAAGCTTTGTTTATAAATCACTTTTGATGTATGATTTGTAGATTAATTTTCTTGATAAAGGGACTCTTGCATGTGTTTTGAAATTTATTTTGTGGCTTTTTTCTTGGTTTTTCGTTTGAAAAGCAAGAAATTAACTTACTGGGGAAGGTAGTTTTGTGCTGAATTGCTTTTATCTCCAGATTGAGCACAATTTCAAGTTACTTTCTAAATTTACTGTAATTGGTTTTAAATAATCTTTCAATCGCAACCAATTTGTGCATCCACCATCTTACTGTTGCTTTTACCAAACAGGGCAATTGCTGAGTATTTGTCCTGTGATCTTCCTTACTAGTTATCTTCGGAGGATGTTTATCTTACAGCTGGTTGTACACAGGCTACTGAATTAACACTGTCAATTTTGGCTCGGTCAGGATCGAATAGCTTGCTTCCAAGACCGGGTTTTTCAATTTATGGACTTTGTGCCGCATTTAGACATCTTGAGATTCGGTATTTTGATCTTGTCCCTGAAAAGGGATGGGGGTTGATCTTGAAGCTGTTGAAGCTCTGGTGGATCATAAAACTGTTGCAATGGTAATTATAAATCCAGGGAATCCACATGGAAATGTCTACAAATATCAACATTTAAAGAAGCTTGTTGTGGATCTTGAGCTCCCTTTCTCGTGTACAAATGCTTATTAATATTATGCTCTACTAAAAGCCTTTGTACACCAAAATCAGATTGCTGAAACTGCAAAGACACTTGGTGTTGTCGTAATTGCTGATGAAGTTTATGGCCACCTTGCTTTTGGGGATATTTCTTTCGTTCCCATGGGGGTTTTTGGATCCGTTGCGCCCGTGATTACTTTTGGGTCTTTGTCAAAGAGATGGTTAGTGCCAGGTTGGCGCCTTGGCTGGTTGGTTGTGAATGATCCAGATGGAAGCTTGAAATCCCCAAAGGTTTGTTATAATGGACAACATTTTTTTCTGCCTGACCAAATAGACCATAAATGTTCTCAGCTTTGAATTCAATATAAATATGGATAAATGGACACTGATCATCACTTTTTGGTCCCCTTTTTTTAACCCTCTTTCAGTTTATTGGGCGTCTTAATAAGTACTGCGACATTTGTGGAGGTCCTGCAACCTTTATACAGGTTTGCACTTTGGCTTTCCTATGCTCACTCTTTTTATAGATTACAAACTAAACGATGCGATTAATTGATGCTCATGAGTGTTTTAATTTCTATTCATGTGTCAGGCAGCAGTTCCAACAATTATTGAGCAAACGCATGATGTGTTCTTCAGAAAAACCATCAACATGCTTAAGCAGACTTCAGATAAATGTTTCGAAAAGATTTAAGGAGATCCATTGCTTAAGTTTCCCTTATAAACCAGAAGGGTCAATGGCTGCCATGGTAAGTAATACATGCAATCTGTAGATTTTCATAACTGAAATCGAGACTTGACCTATAGAGAATCAATGTCTCCTATAGTAAAATGCTTTCTTTCGAAAATTTAGGTGATGTTGAATCTATCCCTGCTGAAAGATATTAGCGATGACATTGACTTCTGTTTCAAGCTGGCCAAAGAGGACACTGTCATAATTCTTCCGGGTAATAGAAAACTGAAGCTTGATATCTTCACTAACGAAATTTTTCTAGATATGTTTGGTGCACAGTATTCGACACAACTAGACCGTAAAATATACAAAATTTTAGCATATTTTCTTCATACTGTCCAATATTGTTGAATCCACTCTATTCGACATGTCATCAATGTATTACACTCTTGGGGAATAGGCGATCTAAATTAAGAATTGGGTGCACCAGGCATTTCAATGATAACAATCATATATGTTCTCAATATTTGTAATAAAAACAAATTAAAATGCATGCTTGAAAGCACCGGAAAAGCATAATCTTGGTGAAATGTTCAACTATTACTGTCAACATTAAGTGAACATGATTCTGTGGTATTACGGGTGGACATCAATTGAATAAAAACTCATGCACATACATGATTTCTATTCTCGCATAAACTAGAATAACATTTTGCAGGACTTGCTGTCGGCCTCAAAAATTGGCTCTGAATCACTTTTGCTATTGAGCCATCATCACTTTAAGAAAGGCTGGAACGAGTGAAGTCCTTTTGTCAACGGCACTCAAACCTACAAAGCAGATGTTGATGATTCAAGTCAATCATTTACTAGGGTTCGGGTGGAGATAGCTGGTTCCCATTTTATGGATTAAGCATCTATTTGGCCCATTTTGGAGGAAAAATGCATTTTGAAATGGTGTTTTGGTTGGAGGATGTGTAGTTAGAAAAAAGGGAAAAATTTTGCGTTTCCATGTAAAATTATTTTATGGTAAAGTATATGGCTGAAAATGAGTTTTTGAAAAAAAAAAAATGAGGGCAAAAAATAGGCTAAATTATACTGATACATATGAAAGTCAAAAGATTATGTACAGATATCAAGCCAATTTTCCAAAAATTTTCTACTAATGTGTTTATAACATCTCAAAGCATGCATTCAAATATTGGCCCTTCAGATGTCATTTTTCAAGCTAGGTGGCTCACTAAACAAGCATCTATCTTATAGAGTCCTCTGGTCACCTCATTTGCGTGAAAGGGACTCATCCCTATGTCGTTTTCTTCACAACGAAGGTACTAGAATTTTGTTAATTGTTTTCAAAATCTTGTGGATGGGTGAATGAAATTGGAGAAGAAATGAAAAAGAAAAAAAAAATTGAAGTGCCATAAAAATGGCCTATGCGACTGCATAGGTCTTTTGGGCATGTGGTCGCATGAGGCTATTCAGAAAATTTGTGGGTGACCAAGGTTATAACCATGCGACCGCATGGTGATAAAGTTTGACCATTATGGGCTTTTTTGATCGTTTTTTTTTTAAAATTGATGGCCTTTCAATCCAATTTTGACACCACCTCGTGAGGACTTGTCAAAGTCTATAAATAGGTGATCAAAGTTCAAGAAAATTGCTATGAAAAATCATATGAATTCATTTCTTGTTCATCCATAATATATAGAACTTTTGTTTCTTCACATAATCATCTGCATACCTTTTCACTTGAAGAAATACTTTGCATTGGTGTTTTTTATTAAATGTTTGTTTAATTCTACGAACTATTTGTCAGAAATCCTTAAAAAGTATTGGAAATGAGGCAAATAACGTTTGAGGACAGCGAGATTATTTTTGTGTTCAAGCTTTTCTTTGATATATTTTATCTTCTTTTTTCTTATGTTGTTCTCCATTGTTATATTTTTTCAACAATTTCAAACATTATTTGATCATTTTTACTGTAATGGAAATGGAATCTACACTTGCTATGATCAAAATGATGTATCAAGACCTGGTATGCTTGGACAAATTCAATGGCACAAATTTCACAAGATGGCAAGATAAAGTCAAGTTCTTTCTAAGGGCATTGAAGATCTTCTACGTGTTTGATCCGTAATTGGAGCCAATTCTCGATGAAACAAACAAAGACACCGAAGAAATTCGTGCAAAAGGGAAGAAACGGGAAGATGACGAATTAATATGTTGCGACCATATCCTAAATGCATTATCAAGTCGACTATATGATCTCCACACTAATACTTCATCAGCAAAGGAGATCTGGTACACACTTGAAAGCAAATATAAGGCCGATGAGGAAGGTACCAAAAAGTTTTTGATATCTAAATATTTTGATTTCAAATTTTCGGATAACATTCCATTATTGCCTCAAGTACATGAATTGCAAATAATTGTAAACAAATTAAAGGCGGTAAGAATCAAACTTCCTGAAACCTTCCAAGTGGGAGCAATTATTGCTCAACGCCCCGAATCTTGGAAAGAATATAGTAAGAAGATTCTCAATAATTTTGAAGATTTTTCTTTAGAAGATATATAAAACATCTTCGTATAAAGGAAGAATTAAGGGCAAGAGAAAATATTGAAAATTCATAAGATGGCTCTTTGAAAATTAATGCCGTAGATAATATGGACAACTCCAACAAAATTAAAAGGAAAGGGAAAACTCTTGGTCCTAACAAAGATCAACGGAAGTTCAAAAACAAATTCAAAAGACCTTGCTATGTCGTCGAAAATTGGAACATTATGTTACAAATTGCAAGCATAGGAAATAATAAAAGAAGGAAGGACAAGTGAATTCCGTTGACGAGATTATCGCTACAATGAGCGAAATCTATGCAATCCAATGCAAAGTTCGGGACTAGTCGTACGATACATGCGCTATAATCCATATATGTTATGATAAGTCTCTTTTCAAAACTTATTATGACATTGAAGACAACCAAGAGATACAAATGAAAAATGAAAGAAGATCAAAGGTGATTGGCTAAGGAAATGTTGAACTCATTTTCACTCCGAGAAAAAAATCATTTTGACAAATGTCTTGCATATATCGAAAGTGAATAGAAATTTAGCAAGTGGAGTACTTTTGGAAAAACCTATAATTAGGAAAAATCTGTTTTTGAATCTAGAAAACTTAAACTAACCCATAATGGACATTTTGTTGGAAATGACTATTTCACTAAAAGAATGGTCAAATTATGTACTCTTGAGGATAACTCTAATCTAGTCTTTTGCTTATGTTAATGATTCATTTAATTTATGGCATGGTAGATTAGCACATATAGAAATTAATACCATGAAAAGATTGATTAAGAGGGCGTTTGTTTCTCATTTTTGCAAAAATGAGAATGAAAAATATAGTCGTTATGGGTCCCGCATAAGAGATAAAAATTCAAATTTAGTGGCTTGATGTGATGGATAACGGTCATATTTTTTATTTTAATGAAGAAAGAATGAGGAACAAACAGGGGCTAAATGTGGATTAATACGATGTGACATTGATAATTTAAAAAAATGTGAAATACGTGTTAAATAAAAAATGATTAAGAAGTCATTTCATAGTGTAGTAAGATAAACGAAATTACTTGAACTTGTTCGCTCTGACATATGTGAATTAAATGGCATGCTAATTAGAGGTAGTAATAGATATTTCATTATGTTTATCGATGATTGTACTATGTATACTTATATGTATTTATTAAAACATAAAGATGAAGCATTTATTGCTTTTAAGACATATAAAATTGAAATTGAAAATCAATTAAGAAGAAAACTAAAAACTCTCAGAAGTGATAGATGTGGCGAATACTTCTCTAATAAATTCAACACGTTTTGTGAACAAAACGGAATATTACATCAAGTTTCTGCACCAAGAGCACCAGAACAAAATGGTCTTGCAGAAAGAAAGAATAGAACATTCTTGGAAATGATAAATGCCATGTTGTTAAATTTTGAATTACCTTTTTAATCTATAGGGTGAAGTCTTGCTTAGTGCTTGTCATGTAACAAATATGATTTCCATGAAAAATAATAAGATCTCCCTATATGAGTGATGGAAAGGTAGAAAACCAAATATCAATTATTTTAAAGTATAGGGGTGCCTTACCTATTGTAAGAACACAGATCCCAAGAGAATCAAGTTAGTTCCTCAAGGTATCAAATGTGATTTTGTAGGATATGCTCTTAATAGCAAAGCCTGTATATTATTAAACCTAGAATGGATGTTACAATAGAATCCAGTGATGTGGAATCCTTTAATATGTAATGGTAGCAAGGAATTTTGAAAAATAATAAAGATATTTCAACCTTTAGAAGCTCACCAGAAGAGATATCTGTAAGGGATGTTGAAAGTGAACCTTGAAGAAGTAAAAGAACTAGAAAAGAAAAGAATGTAAGATTAAATGAGATAGATTCCAAACTGATTTCCTTTTACTTAGTAGAGGGAGATAAGAAGAATGTTGTAAGAAGTAAGAACAAGTCATTTTGTTCTTCAAGTGAAAAGCGATCCTAAAATCTATAAGAAAGCGATATCATCTAGAGATTGTATGTTCTGGAAAGAAGCAATAAACAACGAAATAGAATCTATTATTTCAAATAATACTTGAAAAATAGTTGATCTACCAGTAGGTTCTAGAGCCATTGATTGCAAGTGGATATTTAGGAAAAAATACAATTCCGATGGAACACTTAACACCTACAAGGTTGGACTAGTAGGTAAAGATATCGTCAGAAGGAATGAATATATTATTTTGACACATATGCACCTGTGGCCAGAATAACCTCGATCAGGATTTTATTTGCTCTATCATCTATTTATGATTTACAAGTTCATCAAGTGGATGTCAAAACGACATTCCTAAATAGAGATCTCGAAGAGGAGATCTATATGGAACAACTAGAAGGGTTCATTCTATCAGAAAATGAATATAAGGTGTGCAAACTAATTAAATCCTTATATGCATTGAATCAAGCCCCAAAAAAGTGACATGAGAAATTTGACTCTAAAATAATGTCAAATGAATTTAATCACAATTTGGTAGATTAATGCCTCTACATGAAAGTAAATGATAATATAATTACTTTAATGTGCTATATATTGATCATTAGCAACAATATAGACGAGATCAAGGAAACAAAAATGTTTCCATCCTTTACGTTCAAAATAAAGGATCTTGGAGAAGTGCACACTATCCTTGGTATCAAGTTAAAAAAACATAGAAATGGTTTTACATTGAGCCAATCACATTATGTTGAAAATGTGATAAATAAATTCAAATATTTGAACGTTAAGGAGGCTAATGCTCCTATAGATCCAAGTATCAAATTGATAAAAAATGAAGGTAGAGCAATAGCTCAAATAGAATACACAAGTGCAATTGGAAGTTTTATGGACGCGTCACAATGTCCAAGACCTAATATAGCTTTTGCTGTAAGTAAACTAAGTATGATTACCAGCAACCCAAATTCGGAACATTGGAAGGCCATTGATAGAGTTCTTGTTTACCTAAAGAAAACCAAAAACCTTGGGCTACAATATATAATTTTTTTTAAAATCTTGGAAGGATATACTGATGCAAGTTGGATAACGAGCGCGGGAGAGAATAAGTCCACTTTTGGTTGGATATTCACCCTTAAAAGTGGTGCAATTTTTTGGAAATCTAAGAAACAAACTTGCATTATTCACTCAACTATGGAGTCGGAGTTTGTAGCATTAGCCGAAACTGGGAAACAAGCTGAGTAGCTAAGGGATTTATTATATGAAATACCTTTAGATATAGAGGATACTTCTTCTAGATCTATCTTGTATGTTAGTCAAGCTACTCTAGCTCGAGTATATAATGAAGTGTACAATGGAAAGTTTAGACACACGACACGAGTATGTAAGGAAATTAATTAAGCATGTAGTAATTTCTCTTACATATATTAAGTCTAGTGAGAATTTAGCCGATCCATTTACCAAACCTCTCACAAAAGAGTTCGTGAGTTCAACAATGAGTAAAATGGGATTGAAACTCCTCAAATAGATCCACCAATAACAACAACCCTACCAAAAGTATACTAAACCGGTCTATTCAAGGTCAAAGGGTAATAATAAGTTATTCGATAAGTGGATGGATTTCAATGTGAACTTCGAGGTGGTGTCGCCTCATTAGAGAATTGGAGTTTTCTCTCTTTAAAAGTTCAATGAAAACGATTATTGCAGGGGCATATTAGCACTGAACGAGTTAGAGGAACTTGTGAGAAGTTTAACACTTGTGTGTGTATGATTTCATTAGTATCGTCACAAAGAGCTGGTTCAAAGCACTCTAGTTACCTAAAATTATGATAATATGTTATGAGATTTACATTGTGAATAGATTCAAATAAAAAGATATCTAGTTTTTACACACAAGTAGTGACATTTGATTATGCGAGTAACACTGATTTTGAACAAATGAGGGATTGTTAGAATATTGTTCTAAATCTTGTGGATGGATGAATTGAAATTGGAGAAGAAATGAAAAGGAAAAAAAAAATTGAAGTGCCATTAATCAAAAAATTTGTGGGCGACCAAGGCTATAACCATGCGACCATGGCTATAAAAAGTGACCGTTATAGGTTGTTTTTGACAATTTTTTATTTAAAATTGGTGGCCTTTCAACCCAATTTTGGCACCACTTCGTGAGAACTTGTCAATGCCTGTAAATAGGTAATCAAACTTCAAGAAAATTGCTATGAAAAATCATATGAAATTCATTTATTTTTCATCCATAATATATAGAACTTTTGTTTCTTTACACAATCATCTAGTTTCCTTTTCATTGGAAGAAACACTTTTGTTTTTGGTGTTCTTCATTAAAAGCATGTTTAATTCTATGAACTATTTGCTAAAAATTCTTAAAAGGCATTGGAAATGAAACAAATAACGTTTGAGGACAGCGAGATTATTTTCATGTTTAAGCTTTTCTTTGATATATATTATCTTCTTTTTTCTTGTGTTCTTCATTGTTGTATTTTTTCAATAGAAGGCCCCTTAACAAGTACCATTCTTACAAACTCGAAATATGCATTGGAAGAAACAAACTTTTGTCGATGTTTTTATAAGTATTAAATATTGGGTCGTTCATAACAAATTCGTATTGAAAAAAGTTTTGTGTTGTGCTTTCTAGTTAGAACTCTGAAACTTTGTGGTTGAATTTGTTGGGAAGATGATCTTTTTTCTTTTTCTGTTTCTTTATAATAAATTATTTTATTTGTTTTAAAGGTGGGGCGGAAATATTGTTTTTTCCGTACTTAATTAACTATATTTTGTCAATTAAGGTCGAATAGTTACCATTTTGTCAAAAACTATCAATAGTATAACCTACATCGAATTCTTGAAAAGTACTTTTAATTCGATTTTTGAACTTTTTCAGATCGTAACAAACCTATGAATATAATTTGTACATATTGGAGTAACCGAAAATTCTTTTTGAACAACCATATAAATAGCTGCAATTTTTTATGGAAATTGTTATTGAAGTGTTGAGATATTAACCCTGTATTTGAGTTTAATTCATTTTTCTAATAAAATAATTTCACACGTAAATTTAAAACTTTTTTCTACCTTTTAATCATGCAGTCTCCCAAAAATCATGATTATAAAATCTATTTTTTCAGAAATGAGGCTCAAACAAATCTCAGGTAATGTCAAAGGTAGAGGATAAAAGTGTAAAAGGAGTAAAGATTGAGGACGCTGGCTGCAATTTACCTCTAAATCAAAAAACCGCCATAACAAGGAACGGTTAAAATAGAAGCCCCTCTCGAAAGCTTTCTGGGAACAGAGAAAAGAAAATTAATGGATCCAGAGAATTGCAGGCCACTGGGTTTCTTGATAGGTCTTCCTTTTGCTTTCCTTGCCTTGATCTTGTCTCTCGTAGGCCTTGTTGTTTGGGCTATTGGGTTAGTTTGTTACTTTTTAATCAATTCCGTTACGTAAATCTAATCTTTGATTTTTTAATCATTTTTTTTTCCTTTTCAATTCACATTTTTGTCTCTCTCGAGTAAGATTGTCGTTTGAACGATCAAATTTCATTTGCATTCGAACACCCAATGTTTAGGAGTCTTGAATGTTTCATCTAATTTTAAATTTTGCACATATTCGACCTTAAATTTATCAAAAATACCATTTAATTCCTTGGTTCGGATCATTCAATTTGATATTTTTTTAATGATATACAGGAGTTTGTTGAGTTGTGTATGTCCATGTTGCATATGCTGTGCTGGAATTGCCAATCTGTCTGTGAGCCTTGTGAAGATGCCTATTAAAGTAATTAGATGGTTTATAGATTTGATACCTTGTTGACAATACAAGACTTTCTCTTCATTCTTTTATTCAGTGTTGCAAACTCTTAAATTTTAGAATATTTCATTGTAGTACTTATTCAATTTAACTAGTTATTTTTGGAATGATGTATATTGGGATTTTGGATTAAGCAAAAGGGAATGAGTTGTTCGAAGAGACTAAATATTCAGCCAGAATCAATGTTGGGTTAGTGTGATTCATTATATTTATTTCCTTTCCTTTTTTTATTTTCACGATCCCTTTGTTATATTTATCTAGCAAGATTTGATTTATGTATTTACGAAGACGTTTGATGAGATAACCTTTCTTGGTGCGGGTTTGAAGGGTTGCATATAAAACATAACCCATGTATGGTTCGGATTAAAGTAAAAAATAATAATTAATTTTAATCACATATTTTATGAGATTCACTACTTTTCAATGACAAATTTTATCAAAATCTACTAAAAGTCTAATTTTTTAATTCCAACCAATGAGGGGCATAATATGAGGCTAATCGAGAATGTGTTTCAAAATTTGTGACCGGATTGGGCAGTTGGCCCACCAATATTATGGGCCGAGTTAGCCCAACAAATGTATTACATCATCACCACGACAAACCAACTCATCAACCGGGCTAACCGGCAATAGCAACCTCCAGGCTAAAAACCCTGGTTACTATTTTCCAAAACCAATTCTCAGAGTCACGGACATGGCATTACCAAGGGCTCCTCTGTCACGACGGAGTTTTCTTCTCTCTTCTCCAAAACCACCACCGTTTTCCTCATTTTTTCGATACTCTCCGCATCTTCAATCCCAGCCCAACTGCAAAATCTATAACTCAGCTTCTCTTCATACAGAAGAATCAATGGCCTCTGCCCGCCAATTCGAAGCTCTTAGTAGAAAAAAATTGAACTGGAAACCATTGTGTTTGTATCATACTCAAGGTAAGTGCACTAAGGTAATGAAAAATCACTCATTAGTTCCTAGGAATATGTGATCAATTGAATGACAAATCGCTCGTTATCTAATTTTTTTTTTTTTTTTTTTATTGGTATAGATGGATGATCCTACGCATGTTGAGAGGTTTAACCATAGTTGTTCTTTGGAGGTTGAGAGGGACGGTTCGGGGCTAAAGAACTTTCGGGCTCAGAAATTTGATTATTTTCTTGTGCTGGATTTGGAGGGCAAAGTTGAGATTCTGGAGTTTCCGGTATTATTATTTGATGCGAAAACCATGGATGTTGTTGATTTGTTTCACAGGTTTGGTTCTTTTAAGCCATCTAGATATGTATAGTGTGTTTTCTTTGTTTTTGTTATATCATGACTGAACTCGTTAACTTTTACCAGACTTTTTGAATGGCCTTAGATGAAGGGTTATTTCTATATCGGAAAGCATTATAATTGACATGGACATTCCTTTTATTGATTGCCAAGAGAAATTATTTTTTAGACTGTTCATAAGCTCCCAATATTCCAAAGAATGTGGCATGTACTAGTTCACGCAATGACGCTCTGTGGTCATAAATGGTGAATATAATTGAGTAGAAATCAAAGGATGTAGTGTTACAAAATCACCATCACTGACTTCCATATTATTATGAAGCATCTTGGTGCAATAACTTCAAATAGAAATGATGGCATTGGCAGTTTGATTTGGTTATAATATTGATTTCTTAAATAACACGTGGTGAAATAGTTACAATGCTTCCAAATTTTTAATTCAGCAACAAGTATCGAGGAATTTGTAATTGTATGTCATGTAGTGGT
>NC_036241.1:13768160-13770470 GCF_002742605.1 Olea europaea var. sylvestris | reverse complement strand
GGCAAATTGTAGATGACTTTACCTAATCATAAGATTGCATAGATTTATCTACTACAAGAAACCTCGTGGAAAGATGTGCCTACACAATATCCACCAACCCCCCTCTCAGTTCTCTCACCAACCCTTCCAAAAGTCCCACTCGCAAACATTTACAATATAAATACGATTAACCATTACAATTCTTGGACAAAATCAGTTCAAAAAGACAGCAGCCCTACAGCAAAAATGCCTGATTTTGAGAAGTCAAAGCTCCATCTTGTCATGTTCCCATGGCTAGCCATGGGGCACATAACTCCATTCATCCATCTATCCAATGAGTTAGCTAAAAGAGGCCATAAGATCAGCTTTTTGTTGCCCAAAAAGGCTTTGATTCAACTGGGCAACAACAACTTGTACCCAGATTTAATCAAATTCCATGTTGTTGTTGTTCCTCAAGTCGAGGGCCTGCCTCCAGGTGCAGAAACTGCTTCTGATATAGACATCACTGGCAAGAATCCACTGGCTATAGCCTTTGATTCCATGGCTGAACAAGTTGAAGTCTTGTTGAGTGATTTAAAGCCAGATTTTGTGTTCTATGATTTTGCCGATTGGATTCCCAAATTGGGAACCAAGATTGGGTTCAAGACTATTTGTTATAATGTTATTTGTGCTTCTTGTTTGGCTATTGGGATTGTTCCGGCGAGGAAAATTCCCAAAGACAGGCCTATGACGGTGGAGGAACTGATGGAGCCACCCAAAGGGTACCCTTCTTCCACGGTGGTGCTGCGTGGACAGGAGGCGCGTACCTTATCATTCATAGCTATGGATTACGGCACAACCACTTTTGATGTGCGTATTACGGCTGCAATGAAGGGTTGTGATGCAATCTCTATAAGGACTTGCCAAGAATTGGAAGGGCCAATGTGTGATTATTTGTCAAGCCAGTACGGGAAGCCTGTGATTCTAACAGGGCCGGTTTTGCCAGAGACGCCTGAAGGACAACTAGAAGAAAAGTGGGACAAATGGCTAAACCAATTTGAGCCAAAATCTGTAGTGTACTGTGCATTTGGGAGCCAATTGATCCTCCAAAAGAACCAATTTCAAGAACTTGTATTGGGTTTTGAAATGACAGGGCTACCATTTTTCATAGCCGTTTCGAAACCAGCAGGTGCAAATTCTATAGAAGAAGCACTACCTGAGGGTTTTGAAGAGAGGATCGAAGGTAGAGGGGTTGTTTATGGTGGCTGGGTGCAACAGACACAGATTCTCAGCCACCCCTCAGTAGGGTGTTTTGTGAGTCATTGTGGTTTTGGATCCATGTGGGAGTCTTTGTTAAGTGACAGCCAAATTGTGCTTG
Organism: Olea europaea var. sylvestris; assembly: GCF_002742605.1. Lineage (NCBI taxonomy): Eukaryota > Viridiplantae > Streptophyta > Magnoliopsida > Lamiales > Oleaceae > Olea > Olea europaea. The sequence continues at coordinate 13,769,134 of NC_036241.1, read as the reverse complement.
TGCCAAGACTTGCCGACCAAATTTTGAATACACGGCTGCTGGCGGAGGAGCTGAAGGTGGCGGTGGAGGTGGAGAGAGGCGATATGGGGTGGTTTTCGAAGGAGGATTTATGCAAGGCCATTAAATCTGTGATGGATAAAGACAGTGAAGTTGGCAATTTGATCAAGAAAAACCACTCCAAGTGGAAAGAAACTTTGGTAAGCCCAGGATATATGGACAATTACATTGATAATTTCATCAACAGTCTTTATGAGCTTTAGATGTACTTGTATTTTTGTCTTTAAAGAGATTGGTGTTTGATTTTTTTTAATTACAATGAAATGATTTTTATGCAACAAATTTGCACATCGGTTACACAAAATCCCAGCATTAGGCAATAATAGTTGGTTACTCAAGATGAAATGTAAATTGCACTTTTTATACCTAAAACTAAGAGCTTGGAGTGTGTTTGAGAATTGATTTTTTGATCGTTAGGAGAAAAGTGAGATCCATTTATGAGAGAAAAAATCAAATATGACGGCTGAAATAGTAAAATAACGGCCAAAAAATTAATTTTTTGAACCAAAATATCACTCCCAAACAGGCGGTTAAGAAATTGATGAAACTGCTGCCTCATTTTGGAGCAATGGCATTTCAGTCAAGGTTTGAGATGAGGAATAAGCCCTTTGTCATTGGATGTCATACATTTATTTTGTTTATTTTTTCGACAAACTTCAATTAAATGTTGCCATCGGGCAAATCTAGCATGGTTTATGAGATAAACCACCACTACAGCCTAAGCATGAAAATAGACAATTTTGAATTTCAAACTCGTTGAAATTTGAGACATGGTTGAATAACACGGGTTCATGATTTGACGATCAAAACGAGATCTGGAAATAAATATCAGTATATTAATTTATTCAATCAAAAGGCCAAGCAATATCTAACTTTTGGACGTAAAATTTCAAGCAAATCTGGCTTTTCTTGTATAA
>NC_036241.1:13754405-13763921 GCF_002742605.1 Olea europaea var. sylvestris | reverse complement strand
GGATAGAGAACCGTTAGGAGAAGATAGAGAGGTTGCTCCGGAAGTGGGTATGATCTTCGATGGTGAAAAAGAGTTGCATGATTTTTATAAGAGAGATGCTTATACCGTCGACTTTCCTGTGAGGAAAAGGAATTCGAAAAAGGGTGACGACGGAGTTGTTAGATATATCACATTCACATGTAGTCGTGAAGGCCGAAGAGCCAATAACACAAGCAGTACTCTGAAGCCGTAACCAACAAGTCAAACAGATTGTAGAGCGAGGATATTTGCATCTGCAGATAATGTTGGGAAATGGAGAATTAACACCGTCCATCTCAAGCATAATCATAAAACAAGTTCATCCAAGTCGAGGTTGTTTCGATGTAACAGTGAATTGACTGCAAATGCTAAGAGAAAGCTTGAATTGAATGATATGGCGAGAATTCCATTGCACAAAAGTTACAACTCCGCAGTTGTGGAAGCAGGAGGGTACGAGAACATGAATTATATTGAAAAGGACTGTCGAAACTATATTGAACAAGTAAGACGGTTGCGACTTGGAGAAGGAGACACTGCATCTTTACAATCCTACTTTTCAAAGATGCAAGCACGATGTTCGGGGTTTTATTTCAGTATGGATTTGGATGACGAGTCACGGCTTCGAAATATATTTTGGGCAGATAGCAGATCTAGGCAAGCATATAAGGAGTTTGGTGATGTTGTTACCTTTAACACGACTTATCTTACAAATAAGTACGACATGCCTTTTGTTCCTTTTGTCGGAGTTAATCACCATGGACAATCAATACTGCTTGGTTGTAGGTTCTTGTCGAATGAGGACACGAGTACGTTTGTGTGGCTATTCAAGACATGGCTCAAGTGCATGCATGGCCTACCTCCCCATGGAATAATTACGGATCAAGATAGGGCCATGCAAAATGCTATTGAAATTGTTTTTCCAAATACAAAACATAGATGGTGTTTATGGCATATTATGAAAAAGTTGCCAGAAAAGTTTGGTTATCACGTTGACAAAGGTTCGATGTTCTCATCTTTACACAATTTGGTCTATGATTCCCAAACTATTGATGAATTTGAAGAAGGTTGGAGAACGATGGTGGAATAGTTTGCCTTGCATGACAATGATTGGTTGTTCGACTTGTACGATAATAGGAGTCGTTGGGTACCGTGTTTCCTGAAGACAACATTCTGGGCAGGGATGTCTACAACACAACGAAGTGAGAGTATGAATGCATTCTTTGATGGATATGTACATTCGAAAACCTCATTGAAGCAGTTTGTAGAACAGTACGAAAGAGCACTTCGGAGCAAGGTCAAGAAAGAGTTCCAGGCTGATTTCAGGTCATACTCGCACATGGTGCTGTGTGCAACTGCCTTCGAAATGGAAAATCAATTTCAATTGGTTTATACAATATCCAAGTTCAAGGAAGTGCAAGATGAGTTCATAGGAAAGGTGTATTGCGATGTCATTGCAGCTACAGATGGATATTTCGGGACAAATTATGAAATTCGGGAGTCTATTGTATATCCCGAGGGGAGGAGAAAGAAAACATATATTGTGTCATTCCGAATGGACACGTGAAGTTCTTTGCAGTTGCCTTCTGTTCGAGTTTCGTGGAATTATTTGTAGGCATGCAATCACGGTATTCGATCGTAATGACATCACGACAATACCGGACAAGTTTATAGTAAGGAGATGGAGGAGAGACGTCAGTAGACCACACACAAGAGTCGCAGTGAATTATGACGGGTTGGCTAGCACTCCAAAACAGATTCGATACGATGATCTGTGTCAGACATTTTCAAAGTTGGCGGACCTTGCTGCGAACGACGAAGGACGGGCTCGTGCACTAAAGGATTGGATAAAATCTCAAGCAGAAGAACTGAGGTCTTTAAATTCGAGTAATGGTAGTAATCTTCTTTCCCAGCCAACTACGCATTTACCAAGCCAATGTAATAATGTACAAAGTCAAGGCGGTGTGAATGCATTAGATCCAAAAACATCGAAAAGAAAGGGCGCACGAAGGAAACTTTGAAGGAAAAGTGCGTTGGAGTCCACTTCAAAGAAGGCAAAGATATGTTGCTTTACTAACCTCGTCAAATAGAAAAGGAGCTTCGCTACAAAATCTTATTTCTTTCCATGTCTATGTACAGGCTACTTCAAATAAATCTAAAGGAAAGAGACTACCACCTAGCCGTACCGATATGGAAGAGGCTACATCGAATTTTCAATTTTCTGGACAAATTCAAGATTCGCAATGTTTGTTGGTATGTTTACAATTTTAATGTAATTACATCTTATTTTATGCTCTCTTGAAGTTCCATTAACATTTTCAAATGATGTAGGGTGATGTCCAAAGCCAAGTGTGTGGCCAGCAGTTATCATCTACCTTTATCCCTCCAAGTTTTGCTCAGGTAAAGGTTTATTTTATTTCCTACGCATTTTGGGTGAAAACATTAAATGATCGCTAATAATGTATTGTTGCATTTCATTTTCAGCTCAACGGTACAGATCGTTTCCCAACAGCTCCCCACATTGCAGACGACCTTGCCCGTATTCAGCCCGTTACGTCAAATCGCAACGATGACGAAATCTCATATGGGAATTGAAATGGGGACGGAAGCCATTGGAAAAATTGGTCCTTACTTTGAGTTCCTAAATTATAAACATATGAGGAGAACTCGATTTTGTGTCATTCGTGTCTATTAGTGAACCTTCGTGTGTATTAATGAACTTTCATGTGTATTGATATGCATTATCGATAATTGCTGGGAATTTTTCTGTCATTATGTATAGCAATTGTTCAATTTTTTTGTCATTTTTCTGTCATTATCGTTTTTCAATCTATCATCGTTTCTAATAGATTGAAAGCATATTATGGTTTCATATATTGTTGTCATTGTTTACAGCTAGAAGTTGTGTTTATGGGATGCAGTTGATCCCTACACCAAACGCAGAAAAATTTGTTAATTTGGATGTCAACTTTCTGGAGAATCAAACTTTGATGACACCTATACTCACTGTGGGAACGACACTAAAATGAAAGATTAGTTGTAAAAGGGTAAGCATCAAATACAATATGTACATTATAATTTCACGCTGGAAGTTCACAAGCAATATAAGGAAAACTAAATGAGATTGCTCAACGAGTTGGAATCACTACTGAGGGATGTTTAGTTATTGATTAACCAATACAATGGAATACTACTTATATGATGCTTGATGCGGTAGTACAATTTAGGGATGCTTTTGAACACATATTTAAACTAATGAAACTGTATGGTGATCAACCTCACTCATATTTAAGTAATTAAACACTTATTTAAACTAATTAAACCATTCATAGGCTCCATTACATGGCAAAGTCAAATTTTAAGAAGAGAAAAAATTCACCAGTTTCAACGTCAACAATAATAAAATGTAGACAGGTGAAATAGATGTTCCCTTTCAATAACATCAACCATCAACTATATCTTTCAATTCAATCAGGCTTCTACAATGCAACACAAAGCCTTCCACCTCTAAACTACCACTTTGCCCCAAAATTATTTACTCTACTGTCGACAAACACACACAAAAACAATCCATAATGTTCTCCTGCTAGTTATCAAGCTCGGCCCTTTCCCTTTCCATCCACTACCGCACTTCCCTTTTCCCTGCGGAAAGTCACGTTCAACGTTATCTCGACATCTCGTTTTTCAGCTATTCGAGCTAGACAATCGAACATGGCTGGCAAATCTTCCTCAACTTCATCTATGGTTGCAGGATTCAGAGCTTCATTCCTTGTACTCGATTCACCACGTGATTCTTCATTCTCCACCCAAAAGAAATATGCACAATTATTACTGCACGTTTTGAATAATCGCCCTCGATTTTCCGTCTTCCTTTCAACTTCAAAGCATTTCTCCCATCCCAGTGGACACCAGGGACATCCTCATTTTATCGGACAATCATTGAAGAAGTGCTCTGTACTTCTACAGCTGTGACAAACACCGATGTTCTTTCTTCTCATCCTAAACAGGAATCAAACACAAAATATCATTTGCCGTTCTATTCATTGTCTGTACATCTAGAATTATTCCACCAATTATACCAGTATCTTACAACAATTTACAGAGAATGGGAAATTAAAAAATAATCAAGTTGCAGGAGAAACTTACTTCACTTACGGTTAATGTGGGCTAGTTGAATGCTGCTGGTGGAAGCTGAGCGTGGCGTCTGTCAACAGAGGTGAGGGAACTTAGTTTTTCACAATTTCTTTCACTTATAGTTTGGAAGGAAACTTGCTTAAAGCTTGGAATGAAGAAAGACACTTACGTTTTTCAGATGAATTTTTGGGGGTAAATTGTGCCGTTTAGGAGGAAGCCCAAACTTTCGCAGTTGACAACTTTGAGGAAAAATTCAGAACACAACCCACATGACGGAGGTGAAGATACCTTGATGTTGTGGACTTACTCGACGGTCGAAGTTGGACAAGGCTGCGTCGCACGGTGGTGAAGATGAAGGAGGCGACTTCACTGTGTGCGGCTTATGGTCGTGAAGATGAAGGAGGCGATTTCACTGTGTTCGATGTTTGGAGATCTCCGTACATTTCAAATCGCCGGGCGGAGGATGAATATGATCGCGGCGCCGGAAGAGATGAAGGGAATGATTCCTAGGGTTTTGACTTTCGATCGCCTTAGACGGGAATGAAATGGGAAGGTTTTTCTTCATTTTCTGCCTTTTTTATGCCTTATATACACCTCCTCTGCCACGTCATTCTGTGCGGCTTCGGTAAACTTATTCTTCGGTACGTCTAGCGCGACTCTAAATATTATTCATTGTGTTTTGTCAGCATAAAGGAAAAAAAAATGAAAAAACAGAGGTATAAATAGATGCCAGAAAACACTAGAAAATCATTGGTATTACAATAATTACAAGGAAACATATTAAAATTAAATACAAAAAACACAAAAAATTACCTAAAAATTGGAAAAATTAAGGGTAAAAAATATACAGACAGGAAACATGATAATACAGTGCCCAACACTATTACACTAACCCAGCTCTTAACTCTAAAGATTCCCTTTTTAATTATTTTTGCCAGCTCAGCCGCTCAGAACCCGACTCCAGCCACGCCGACGCCAAATGTGGCCGGTCTGTGCGGCTCCAGTTTCCTCATAGCATTCTTCCAGTAACAAGACTCCAGCAGGAGCTTAGCCGCAGCCGTCCTCATCGGTTCCGACTTACACCTGGTGAGCACGAAAGGCTCGTAGCCGACGGCATTCACCAGCTTCTGCTCGATTATGGTAGCCATCGACGCTGCAGCGGCAGCTGCCGGCAGAGAACACGACGACCGCGGTGGTTGTTGGAGGTGTTTCTGATTATTGTAGTTGTTATTCTGCGGCGGAAGTGAAATGGGTTTAGGCTTAGAATCTGGGATGAGTTTCTTTATTATTGATTCATGCTCACGGCCTCCTCCTTTTGTCGGTTTTTGATTTGATGCCTTTAATGGTCTCTCTGGTAGCCATCTGAGGAAATCTGTGCTGCAAACCCATGTTTCTTTCGAGACCTCCATTGACAGTTTTGGCTCACACATCATCAGTAGTAGACATTCAGGCAATGCTTGGCTTTCTTTTTCTTTATTGGGTTCTTGATTTTCTTGTCCTTTGGATTCAGATTCATTGGATTCTGCCACATTTCCCTCTTCTTCTTCTTCTTCTTCTTCGTGAGGTTTTTCTTGATGAGAGATTAATTGGGTGGTTGTTTCTTCTTGGGTTTCTTCTAATTTCTTCAATGCAACTTCTTCTTCATACTGAGCTAATTCTTGTGTTGATCCACAGTCTTCGTCTTGTTCTTCGTCTGATTCTGCAGATGAAGATGAATTGCAACGTGGGTTCTGTTCTACTTCCTCTTGTTGAATTGTGCCACCATCTGCATCGAAGTGTTCTACATTTTCTTGATCTAAAAGAGCTTCGAATGAAGACATTTTTGATTCAACCTCCTCTTCAATCAATTTATCATCGTCTACCTCTAATTCTTGTTCCAGTTCTTCTTGCTCTGTTTTGTGCAACAATTCCTCCATTTTTTGTGCCTCTTCCACTTCTTCTTCCACATTTTCAGGCACTTCTGCTTCTTCTTCTGCTTCTGTAGGGATCTCTTGTTCAACAGATACGCCAACATTTCGTTCAGGAATTTCATTTGCAACTTCTCGTTCTTGCACTTCAAACTCTTCTTCAATATTCTCATTTTCTAGCTCAATCTCTTTATCATCATCATCTTCATGTTTAGAAGCAGCATTTGCATCCCAACTAAACCTGTTAGCAAGATCAACCATTTTCATAGGAACAGATCTCCGCCTCATCAACAAAAGAGCATTCTTGGGCGGTATGCAGATACTCATTCTCCCTGCTGCTGCTTCTCCCTCCACACTTTGACCCTTCACTTCAATTTTATCATCTTTAATCTCAATATTCTCCAAAACATGCCTTCTTGAACTCCTCATTGGCATCCTCTCTTTCAAATCCGTCCTCATTTCATCTTCATCCCCGCCGCCGCCCACCAGATCAATCTCCCTTCTCTTCCGTCCCTTACCATCATTTACAGACACAAGCCATCTCGCAAACACGGCACCACACGAAGAACTCTGCCCATTATCCCCTCCATTGTTTCCGTTCCGCTTCTCTTCCTTTTCCCTCTCGCTTGTAGAGAAACAAGAAGATTTGCACGGAAACAAGCAGCTAAATTCAGATCCAAAAGACCTTAAAGCCTCACATATTGTAACGGGCAAATGAACCCATCTCTGATTTCGGTGAGGAGGCAAGCAATGTTGTTGTTGCTGCTGGTGATTTACACTCACTCTCAGCGTTTGAGAGCAAAATCTATCTTCATTCTGTCGTGCTTGACCATGCTCTAATTTTCTAAAACTAATATCTCCACTCCATCTTCTGGACAGGCTACGCGTTTGCTTCACTTTTTTCTTGGTCTTCACCCTTACCTGGCCAATACAGGTGACCTTAGGGGAAGAGGGTTCTGGGTTTTCAAAAGCACCGCCTCTTCTCTTTTCTGGGGTGGTGAAAAATGGTGACGCGCCGCCTTTGAGGCTGCCATTGGTGCGCAACTTGCGGCGTAGAGAGGTGGAGAGAGAAATCGGAACGTCACGAGCGGCGCGGCCTGGACGTGGGATTGATTTAGAAAGTTTCATGGAGGAAGAGGAAGAAAGGCGAGAGGCTAAACAAATCAAGATTTCGCTTGTATTTCCAGTGGCGCTACTAGTGGCTCTATAATGAGGTTTGTCAAGTCCATTTTGATTTGGACTGCAGTTTTACTGCACTGAGATTTTTTCAGCCGTGGATGAATGAAACGTGCAGTAAAAGTTAAGAGGTTTGAGTGAATGAAATGAATGATAAAGCTGTTTTTTTTTTTTTTTTTTTTTTAACAAAGTGTCCCAACTTGCGTCAGACTATATCCTCGTTCCTGAACCTTCGGCCCCTCAGCTGCTCAGGGAGGTAAATCGCAGGTTGTGCCCTTGTTGGTTCCCAGATTCCCACATGATTTTTACTACTTCTCCAAAAGGACCCTCCTCCATGATTATTACATGCTGCTCAGGGATAAAGATGTGTTTTATATCGTGGGGTTGCAGCAGGTGCAGATTTCTTAGAATGGTCAAAAGAAAACTAAAAATGTAAATTGCAGGATTAATAAATTAGCAAAATTGTAGGACTTCTAATGAAAATTTCACCATCATGCTTAGGTACTTTTTATTTGGACAAATTACCTCCTTTGTCTTCCCCCAAAAGAATCATTTTCTTACTTCTTACACTTTTGTCAAATGCAATGTACTAAATCTATTCTAAATTAATGATAAATAAGAGAAATACAACATATCTTGGTTTTGTAAATTCTATTTTACACACGATATCATGAACACATATACTAAGTCCCAACAAATGCTTTGTGTGAAAACTTACCTTGAAAATGATCGATTCACCTTTACAAGATTATCCCCTAACCTTTTTCACATGTTTAGCGCCCAATCTGAAGTCCATCTTTTGTTTACAAGCATTATACGAATGCAAGATCATCCAATATAAGTTAGTTACATTTACATCAGTCATAATTTATTAGCTTCAACAATAAACAGAATAAAATTTTACAACCTTTAATCAACAAGGTTATGGTGTACTATCACCTGCCAATGGACATATTGACTATTGAAGAATAAATATGGTATCAGAATCGTAGAATCAGATCTAATCATGCATGATTCATAGGAGACACATGATGAATAAACAATGTATTAATCAAGTTGATTAGGGACAAGATAAAGGAGATTAAGACACTACTTGTTGATACGCTAAAAGTGCAGTCCAAATCGAATAGCCCAAAGAATGAAACCCAACTGGGCAATTCAGAATAAATGTCCAAATAGGGTTACTAATGAATGTAGTGGAAGCCCACGAATGCGGTAACACCATCGTCCAAACTTGCAAGACGCCCAAGATCTAAGCGAATGAAGTGCCTTGTAGTTGCCAAGGGTTATGACCTTGTTCTTGCCCAAACTTTCGAATCGCCAAGGATCTTAGTAAATATAAGATGTTATGGTTATTCAAAAGTGCATTTATCGAAGCAGTTATTAAGTAATCTTATCACGTTCCACGATTCAAGGATGTTCAGTTGAAGACGGTTGAACGACAAAGAGTAGTGACAGCAGTTAGAGACGGCAGTTCCACGATAAGTTGGCCACTATGAAGAAAGTGGGCAGTTATAAAGCAATTAAACAGTTTTTAAGTAGTTGATCACGAAGAGATCATCAAATGAATATAAAAGGAAGAAAAGACATAGAGCAAAAGGACCCTGAATAAAATACTTTCAAACAGAGAATATGTAATTTCAATTTCTTAGTTTAGATTTAAACAATTCTTTTCCGTACTCATGTGCTTGCACCCCTTGGAAGCATTCTGTTTAAGTTCCAATTGTAAAGTCATCGCCAATAAAACACCCCTTTTTGGGACTTTGTCTCAAGAGGTTTGTTTCTTACACAATCATTTGATCCCTTTTTAATTGTTAGCGACTACCCGTGCGAAACAATTTGGCACGCACAGTGGGACCTTGGTGTTTGGTGTTGAAGATACAAAAGGTGAAACACATCAGAAATTCGATAAGGAAGTAGCAAGTCAAGGAGGAGTCCAGTCTGTGATCGAGCGTTATGAGGAGCAGCATAGCTCTCCACGAACAGATAGGCAGAATCAGAGCAATCATAGTTATTACGAACCAATGACAGAGTTGAGTCCTCGAACCATGCGTGCATTACTTGGAGAACTCACACAAGATATCATTGAACATGTAAATCTATGATGTATTCATAATATGGAAAGATTTACCCAAAATGAGAATGCACATTATGACAACATGGTCAAACAACTAAATACTTTGAACGAAATAATGAATAAGTTAGTAGGCCAAATTTGTCAGCCAGTTGTGCCTCTTGCAAACCACTTTCAAACTAGGACAATTGTGGGACATAATCCCCCAGT
>NC_036241.1:13753547-13753932 GCF_002742605.1 Olea europaea var. sylvestris | reverse complement strand
CTTCTCCTGGTTCATCAATTTGCCAGCAAACTCTGTTCAAACATGGCAACAATTGGAGCAATTGTTCCACGCTCAATTTTATAAGACTGAGTCTGAAGTTACTTTTGCTGATTTAGCGAATTTACGTCAAATGCCAAACGAATGGGTAGAAGGTTTCCTTCAAAGGTTCAAGACAGCAAGAAGTAAATGTTTTGTATCTTTACCTGAAAAGGAGTTTGTCAAAATCGCTCAAAGTTGTCTAAGTTTTGATTTGAAAAAGAAGTTCCAATACAAGAAATTTCCTGATCTTTTCCAATTGAGCACGAATGTGATTAGGTATGAACGATTAATAAGAGAAGAAGAACAAATGAAAAATTCTAGCAAGGGGACTTATTATAGAGACCCA
>NC_036241.1:13746959-13753492 GCF_002742605.1 Olea europaea var. sylvestris | reverse complement strand
ACAGCAAGAAGTAAATGTTTTGTATCTTTACCTGAAAAGGAGTTTGTCAAAATCGCTCAAAGTTGTCTAAGTTTTGATTTGAAGAAGAAGTTCCAACACAAGGAATTTCCTAATCTTTTCCAATTGAGCACGAATGTGATTACGTATGAACAATTAATAAGAGAAGAAGAACAAATGAAAAATTCTAGCAAGGGGACTTATTATAGAGACCCAAATTTTGATGTTCATACCATTGTATTACGATCAAACCAAAATGTGTTTGGCCAAATTAGTTAAAGGAGGCACGTATACTTGTCCTATAATGGCTAAGCCTAGACCGTCGGGTAAGGATAAGCCTATAAAAGATGAACACATAAAGGCTAGTACGTTCTCGTTCAATGTAACCAAAGCTAACCTTATATTTGATAAATTATATAAGGATAAGCAGATAAAGTTGGGAGATAAGCATAAATTGCCAAGCCCTGAACAAGTTAAGGGTAAAAAATATTGTAAGTGGTATAATGCATGGTCACATTTGACTAACAACTGTTTGGTTTTTCGACATGTGTTACAGGATGCCATTGAATCAGGACAAATTACGTTCGAGGATAAGAGGAAGATGACAGTGGATGAAAATCCTTTTTCATAGCCACTTGGAGTGAACATGGTGACGTCTAGTTTCAAAAACAAGTTACCAAAATTCAAGTTGGTTATAAATAATGGAGAAGAAAACCCTGGACCACATCCAGTGTCTTTGAACGTATCAAAGGGAAGGAGTCCAAAAAGGACGAAGACGTCCTATGTGCAAGATGCAAAAGAGAAGTGAGTGCAAATGTAGAGAAACCATGGATATGGCAAGATCACCATCGCCCTAGTTTTTTCCCAAACGCTCAGCCTGGTAGAGGGTGGGGTGCATCGTTCTATAAGGGACCGCCTTTTGAGAGGTAGTTCAGTCCAGTAAATAATGGGAGAACATTCAGACTGCAACCTCACAAACCAAAGGTATGGCATTCGTTTCAGTATAAGGCTGAAAAGGCTATACCTTTCAACGAGATGACTAGAATCCAACAAAGGCGTTTTCAACGGAACTATGGGCGAATGATGAGACAACAACAGAAAATGCTACGTCCTAAGGCACATAGACTACTCAAGGCAGCCAATCAAAATGTTCTCAAAGATAGTGAAGAGACTGGTACATGCGAACCTATGGAAGAATTGCCATAGACTTCTTCTGGGAGGTCAAAGTTTGAGCGAGACAGAAGGGATGGAGAAGATCTAGATCGGCCCCTTACTATTCAGTTTGGTACGTTAAAAATAAAGAAAAGGAAGATAACGAAGAGGAAGCATGCATGCTGGAATATGAAGAAGGCCAAACTTCTAGAGAGGCCTACAATGGTGAAAAAGATGATGGTATGACAGACATCGGAGAGGAAATCGATCTGGAAGCAGAAAGGAGAAGAAGAGGAGTATCGTACAATACTCTGTTGAAGCAACTACATCGAGAGGGAGTTCGTGAAGTAGACTTATTGGGATAACCATCTGGGCATTCTTTCGATTACTACGTGCTGTACGGGATGCCCAAAAGGAAGAAGAGAGTGCCTCGCTCTGAAAAGTATGGATCACCTTCAAGAATAATGCCTTCTCCCACAGGTTGGGTAACTGAAGAAGAAGCATTAGAAAACAGTAAAAAGAAAATTTAGGAGACAGAAGCTCAATGCGATATGATGCACGTTGACTTATCACTGCCTCCTCCCATAGGTTGGGTAACTGAAGAAGAAGCATTAGAAAACAGTAAAAAGAAAATTTAGGAGACAGAAGCTCAATGCGATATGATGCACGTTGACTTATCACAAAAGGGTAACTCGACAGAAGACAAGCAGGAAGTGGAAATAGATGCTATCGAAAAGGTTATTTTTAAGCGAACAGCCATGAAATTGACCAAACACTTGAGGTCATTGTACGTTAAAACTCTAGTTAACGACATACCTGTGGCAAAAGTGCTTGTCGATAATGGAGCAGCTATAAACACCATTCTATCTATGATGATGAGGAAATTTGCAAAGACAGAAGGTGATATGATCCCAACGGAAGTCATCCTGACAAGTTTAAATGGAGGAGCAATTCAGCTAATGGGGTTATGCCATTGGACATAACTATAGGAACAGCTACTAGGACCACAGTCTTCTTTGTAATAGATGGTCCCACTAGTTACAATGTGTTATTAGGAAGAGATTGGATACACGGAAGCCACTGTATACCCTCATCGCTCCATCAATGCCTAGTTTTTTGGAATGACAAGGGCGAAGCAGAGGTGGTGCAGGCCGATCATAGGCCTTTTGTCGCAGAAGCAAACTCAGTGAAAAGGTTCATGTACGAAGGAAATTATGGACCTGTCAGAGTAGTCCAAGATGGAGAAGAAACTCAAATTGTCGCGCAGAGTGAAGAGCCGTTTTCGGTGGATGCACTCACTGAAATGTTCAGTCAAATGAGGCCAAACATATTGGTCCTAGAGGAGCCAGTAATTAGCAAAAGAATAATCAAGAAGTTTTAAATGAGTTGTAAACAACAAAGGTAGATGGCCGATATTCAGGCCTTCAAAGCCAAATTAATGGCTTTCAATAAAGAATGTAAGGACAAGACGAAAGAAGAAGTAACCTTGAAAACACTGAGAGACAAATTGGCAGTGTTTGAGTTGGAACAAAGTATTGGCCGAGAAATCAACAAGGTGGATTGTTTAGAAGAAGAAGTGCCTACAAGGGAATTGGACGATGAAGTAATAAGGATCGCCAAACCTGGCTACGCTCAAGCACAAGGCCCCCTGATTAAAGTGAATATTGGCAATAATGGAGAAGATCGTCCAACGTTCATCAGCCAAATGCTTGATCAAGAGGTTAGTGATAAATTAGTCGCTTTATTAAAGGAGTACAAAGATTGTTTTGCTTGGGAATATGAACATGTGCCTGGTTTAGATAGAGATTTGGTGGAACATAGATTACCAACCAAGCCTAATTTTAAATCTCATTGGCAACCTCCTAGGCGTTTCGCTCCTAATGTACTCCCTAAAATTAAGGAAGAGATAGAGCGATTATTAAAAGGAGGCTTTATTAGAACGGCCTGAAAAAGCAATAGTTCGACCCAACCAACACCTAGAGGGGGGGTGAATAGGTGTTTATGCGGAATTAAAACAATTAGTTAACTGATACAACAAGTCACATCAATTATACATTGCCTAGATTCATTCACATACTTTATCTACCTAAGTTGAATTACCGGTTGAAAAATAAATAGTCGAAAGCAGTAAAAACACAACAAAATGTTGACGGAGAAAACTCAACTGGGTAAAAACTCCGGGCACAAGCTAGTAGAGATCCACTATAGAAGATATTGACTTACAGTACGTCAGACATTATTGATTCTAACAATATTTTGACCTCTTTACTGTATCAACCACAGCTATCCTGAATTTTGCAGATCTGCGCCAAAATCTCAACTTTGAATATCTTCTACCTCCTGTGAATCACCAAGCTCTCCAGTTCTTCAAGCAATTTCCTTCTCGGATTTTCAAACAGATGATCTTCTGGAAGCTCATATGGAGATATGAAAGGGTGTTTTGATTTTGTGAGGGTTGATGTTTTTATTCAAAGAACCATGAGAATCAAAGATGAAAAAGATGAATTTATTGTTGGTTCTTGATCCTTTGGAAGTTGAGAGGAATTGTTGTTTTAATGTTTGCCAAAGGTCTAATTAGAAAATCGGACGTTTTGTTTATATAGTATGTCGAATTTGGTAATATAGGACGTTAAAAATTCGCGAGGCATTAAAATTACCAAAGACCAGATAATATGGTCGCTTGAGCGAGGTCCTGGCGAAACTCGAGCGACGTACCTTCGCTCAGGCGATAGACCAGCGAAACTCCAGCGAGGTCAGTTCTGCAATTTTGGCTCTAGCAAGGTCAGGGCGAAACTCCAGCGACATCAACCCGTCGTTTGCATCTTCAAAGCATCCCACTGTACCCTAGACCTATGCTATGACCTTTACTAAATTGCAACTTTAGTCCCTGAACTATTTGACATGTACAATTTAGTCCTTGACTTTACAATTTTGACAAATAGGTCCTTTGGTCACAGATTGCCAATTACACATTTTCCTAACACGGCCAAATATGTTGAATGGTTGTCTAATATTGTGCCGATATTAAAAAAGAATGGTAAACTAAGGGTGTGCATAGATTTTAGGAATCTAAACATAGCCACACTTAAAGATGAATATCCAATGCCCATGGTAGATTTTTTAGTAGACTCGACTATCGGACATGTAATGTATTCCTTCATGGATGGGTATTCAGGATACAATCAAATTTATATAGCTGAGAAAGATATACACAAAACTGTCTTTAGATGCCTTGAGTCTCTAGGATGTTTTGAATGGGTAATTATGTCTTTCGGCCCGAAAAATACAGGAGCAACTTATCAAAGGGTAATGAATTTGATTTTTCATGATATGATAGGCAAGTTTGTTGAAATATATGTAGATGATATAGTGGTCAAATCCATTAAAGAAGATAACCATTTTGAACAATTAAGATGTTCATTTGAGCGAATGAAGTAATATAAACTAAAGTTGAATCCATTGAAATGTGCATTTGGTGTTAATATATGAAATTTTCTTGGTTTCTTAGTACACAAAAGAGGGATTGAACATGATAAAAATAAAGCGAAGGCCATTCTAGAGGTCAAACCACCTAGCAACAAAAAAGAATTGCAAAGGTTTCTAGACCAAGTAAACTTTTTAAGACGCTTTATTTCTAACTGTGCAGGGCGAACTAAAACATTTTAGCCACTTTTAAAGTTGAAAAAATCAGGACGAATTCGTCTGGAAAGAAGAACATCAAAATGCTTTTGAAAACCTAAAGACATATTTATCAAATCCACCAGTGTTGGTATCACCAATCAAAGGACGACCAATGAAAGTGTATGTATCGGCTGAAAAAGAATCAATAGCTAGAATGGTCGCGTAGGAAGACCAATTTGGTGAAGAAAGAGCGATTTACTACTTGAGTAGACGGTTAACAAAATGTGAATGTAATTATTCTGCCATTGAAAAATTATGTCTTGCATTGTATTTCACATGTACAAAATTAAGGGCTTATTTACGGCCCGTAACCGTTCATTTAATTTCTAAAGTAAATTTGGTTAAGTATGTTCTCTCGCCCTATTTTGCACCAAAGGGTAGGCTTTTGGACATTAGCTTTATTAGAATTCGAAATACAATACATACCCCCAAAAGGCAGTAAAAAATCAGGCTTTGGCTAACTTTCTGGCCGATCATCCATGCCTTGATATGCCTGAGGAAATTGAGTTAGAGATCAATTCATTCGAATTAAAACCTTGGGTTTTATATTTCGATGGATCGAAAACCTCTAAAGGTGCAGGAGTAGGAGTAGCATTGATAAATCCTTTAGGAATTTGTTACAAGTTCGCATTCACTTTGGACAGAATGTGCACCAACAATCAGGCCGAATACGAAGCTTTAATTGTGGGCCTCGAATTAATGATAGATATGGGGGTAAAGAATGTGATCGTTAGAGGCGATTCTCAATTGGTAATGCACCAATTGATTGGTGATTTTAAATGCCAAAGTGATTCCATTATAAGTCAGTATGGAATCGCCCAAGAGTTGTTGGAAGAATTCGACCAAATAGAGTTTCAATGTGTTAATATGATATATAATGACGTAGCAAACGAATTGGCCTAGATGGCCTTAGGGTACTCAAATGTTTTAAATTGGAAGTCTACTTATGAGTATGGAACAATATTACCCGCGGTCCAAAGAAGGGCGAGAACGATTAAAATTCATTGTATAGAAGATTGAGATGCAATAGATTGGAGGGCAGAGATTAAAAGGTTCCTTAAAAAACCTAATATAGGAAATAGTAAAAAAAATGAAGTTGCGTTTGTTAAACTATACACTGATAGATGAAGAGTTGTTTAAGAAACGCTCTGATGGTACATTGCTAAAATGTGTAAGTTCATGGCTGAAGTGCACGAAGGGATATGTGGAGCTCATCAAGCTGGCCAAAGGATGAGATGGTTAATTATTAGGAATGGATATTTTTGGCTAAAGATGGGAGAATCATATGTTCAGTATGTAAAGAGTTATCAGCATGCCAAAAGCATGGTCCAATACAAAGGGCGCCGACACATGAGATGGCACCTATTATCAAACTTTGGTCGTTTAAGGGTTGGACGATAGACCTGATAGGGAAGATTTATCCCCCATCGTCCAAACAACATACCTTTATTATAGTTGCAACTGATTATTTCACTAAGTGGGTAGAAGCGATACCTTTAAAGGAGATCAACTAAAAGAATATCATATAATTTATCCGTGATCACATTATTTATAGATTTGAAATTCCACAAATTTTGATGGTAAATCACGGAACATCTTTAAATGGGGATCAAGTGAATAAATTTTTGAGCAAGTTTGGAGTTAAATTAGTAAACTCCACACCATATTACGCTCAATCTAACGGGCAAGCAGAATCTTCTAAT
>NC_036241.1:13740949-13746879 GCF_002742605.1 Olea europaea var. sylvestris | reverse complement strand
TGCAATCGATCAGAGTGTGTTTGCAACATAAGTTTAGTGGTGATGAATATACCGAATCACTAGTTCAAAACTTATTGGAGTTGGACGAATTAAAGTTGGACGTCCTAAATAGATTGCAAGTTCAAAAACGAAAAATGGCTAAATTTTATATTAAAAAAGTTATAGCAAAGTCGTTCAACCTGGGCGAATTGAATTGGAAAACAATACTCTCTTTGGATAGCAAAAATCCAAAGTATGGCAAGTGGTCGCCCAATTGGAAGGACCATATAAAATAAATAATGTGTTGCTTAATGGAGCTTATCATTTGAAAGATTTAGATGGCACCAAGCACATGAGGTTCATTAATGGCAAATATTTAAAAAAAATACGTTCCTTCCTTATGGGAAAGTGAACAAATAAAAGCGTAATCAAATCAAATTGAACGATCATAGATAAAAAAACAAAAAAAAAGGGCCAGAGCGAAATACGTTTAAATAAATTCCTTTATTATCAAACGTTCATTACAAAGTTGCAAGATACAAAACATTAAATGCTCTGAAAGCTACAATTGAGAGCAAAATAATCTCTCGGTCGATCGCCAAGTAAGAGGTTGAACTGGCCTTAATTGCCATCCTGATCGCACTGCTACAAAGGCAAGCAGAGAGGCCGAGAAGCACTCTCAGCAAGCAAAAGGTAAGAGAAGCACCCTCCATCGCTGCAATAATGGGTAAGGAGATTGAGAAGCACTCTCAGCAAGCAAGGTGGCTTGCAGGCATCCTCAAAAATTGTCTTCCATCATCGAACTCATTGTAAGGAACATGGAGATGATGGGTAGAACTTTGCTGGCCAAAGAATATTTCATATATCTCCCATACTAAAGGTGACATCAAGAAAGATGGCAAAATGGGCGGATCAAATGATCCACTTCCATGGAAGACGAAAGTTTTGGATCGATTGTCAAAATGCCAAACAATGACAGCAAATTGGTTTTGAAGAAGAGAATGGAAATAAAAATGACAAGTGTGGAATATAAGTGCATTTATAGGGGCGTGAAGGTGAAAATACAGAATATGAACAGCCACATTCGTGTCTAGTAACTGGAATCAAATGGCCCGAAATCTTAGGAAAAGAGACAGAAATACCAAGAGAAAATGTGCGTGAATCTTAGCATAAAGCAGTTAAATGTTTGGAGGTTGACGATTAAAGACAACATCAATAAATACACAAGAAGACAAATTAATCGTTCATTAATGATAATGGTTGCTGGTATGTTCAGAATTACCAATGGACATCAATACGAGGTTACAAGGGGAAAGTTAATACGAAATTACAAAAAGAGAAGTTAAGGAATTAGATGTTTTAATTACAATTCGTCCCAGACTGAACGAATTCTTTCCCTAAGTTTCCCTAATCCTCGCTCTGCTGAGAAGAAGTGATATTCAATTTAGCCACAAAATCATCATCAACCTCCAGCTTCTTGTACTGCTGGACCAAAGACTTGGTTCGCTCAATTCCTGAGGAGGCATTATGTTTTTTAGCAGCCATTCTCGTCTTGCAGTCGTCCATCCTTGCTTGAAGCTCCTTCATCTGTGCAGCCAAACTGGTCATCAAAGAGTCTTCAATCATAACTTCGGAAGAGATTTCTTTCAATTCGTCCTCAGCTTTGTTGATCTCCAAAAGCAAAGACTCTCTTTCAAATACAGCGCGAAAATATTGAGTACTTTTGGCCTTCAATTCAGCATTTTTGGCCAGCAAGGAGAGAATCTCGGAGTGGACAACTTTCAACGTCGCTTTAAAATCGGCAGAAAGATTGAGCGACGGAAGTGTCAGTGCTTGCGTCAACTTCACACTCAAATGCTCAAGCTTATCCTTATGTTTGGCAGCACTAGACTGACCGATGTTCATATCCATATCCATAAAGGACACATACTCAAATATCGACTACTTGAGGAACTTCATATCTTCCTCTGAAGAAGCAGAAGGACGACTGGTTGAAGCAGGGTGAGGTGTCTTGACTTGCCCCCAAGAAGTGAACAAGTTCTGGATAGAACGTATAATCTTATCAGCATCCTGCAAAGTAAATTGCCAACATTGAAGGTTTTCACTATAATAAACAAACTGGAAGTAAAAGTGAAGCAAAGATTACCTCATCAGCAATCTTGGGAGGTGGCATATCCCTAGCCAAGTCTACCACCTGTGGCTCCACCACTTGTGAGGACTTCCCTTTGTCTGGGTGAGAAGACTTTGCTACAATAGGCAAACCCATGGGAACATCTGCAGAACTCAAAAAACAACAAATCAAAAACCAATAGCACAAGCAAAGGTAAAACATAAAAAATGTATTACCTTCTGGTTCGACGTTTAGGGGGTTGACGTCCTGGGAAGAAGGTGGCTCATCCATTGGTTGTGATGAGGATTTCGGGATTGAAGGTTTCTCTTTAAGCGTAGTCCCTTCATCAGTTGGTTTGGATGAAACAGCCTCAACAGAGGATGATGGAGCAGGAGCTGCCAACACTAAAGCCTTCAAAGGAGAGACTGAACTTTTCTGAGAAATTCGAATAAACCATCAGCACATAGAAAAGTTTCAAGTATAGAAAGGTATGCTTGTGAGTAAACTAATTTAATTACCTTTCTCCTAACGATGAGAGGAGTGTCATCATCATCATCCTCCAAAATGGGAGATGCTGAGGCTGGACATTTGAGGATTGGGGCACTTTTAGCTGCAGTGAGCTTGGTAGAAAGAGAAGTAGATGGACGAACAGATTGTTTAGCATGAGCAAAAGAGGAAGGACTCCTAATTGACATAGGGGTGACCAAAACAGGAGAAGTGAAAGAAATGTCTGGCTGATCCAGTGAATGGAAAGCACGATTGGCATCAGTTGCAAACAATCTGCGCTTCACTGATGACCAGAGTTGTTCAAAAAAGGGATGGATAGCATGGCTAGGATTGAAGGGGGCTAATGAAAAGTTATTCGTCAAAAGAATATTAGGAGCATCTATAGCTTCTACCTCTGCCTTATTAATGGTGTGGAAGCGATCTATCAAATTTCTTGAATAACAAGGGGGAATAGGCCAAGTTTGGCCAAAACCAAATTGACGAGCAAAAAATTGGGGAGCATATATTTCAACCCCAGCTTTGGCATTGGTTTCAGTTAAAATATCATGGAACAACTCCCTCTCGATCAAAAATTGAACCCAAACGAGCAGAGAGGTGCTCGCATTGTCCAGGGTGGATGGGGTTGCACATAATCTGGAGTTAAAAAGGGAAGAAAAGAAAAGAAAGAAGGAATTGAATTCAAAGTATAAAAGAATGAAAAGATATCTCTTCTGGACATATTTACAGGGCTCAGTGGGTCAATAGCTAGCCCATAACAGCTAGCAAAATATAGAGCACCAAGTGATGGAAAATAGGCTCTCAACCACATTTGAGTGAACCAAAGAGGCCCACTGCCAGTGGGAGATGCACCATTCTTCAATTGGAATTGGAGAGAAGCCATGCCTCTATAGAGGGCAGTCAAAAAGAAAGAACACAAATTCAGAGGCCTACCACGTGCCAATTCGTGCGCTATGGGTAAATAGCTCATAGAATGCTTCATACTTGGCACACACAGAATATATTTACAAAGCCAAATCTGAAAAAAGGCCACACGCTCAGCGCTCGAGTGATTATAACAGCTTTGCAGGCTTAAATAGGACTCGGTGAGTTTTCTGTCAAATTTTGGGGTGACACCAGAAATCAAAATACCAGGAAAAATGGTATCGCCCAAAGGTGGCAGATTTACTAAGGCTCCAACATCCGTTAAAGTAATGGACATGGGACCAAGAGGGAAAACAAAAGTATTATACTTAGAGGACCAAAAACTTAAAGCAATAGGGAAAAACGCTGGATCAAAAGTAGGGGGTTGAAGAGAGATTTCTAACAAATCAAAAATCCCAGCACTATAAAAAATTGCCTTGGTAGGACCATGACCCACAAGGTGAGCATGCCATCTACGAAAAACAACATCAGATTTAGGTCAAGTGTGAATACCTCTTTCGCGAAGCGGCCTCAGCGGCAAAGAGTTTAGAAATGGAGGGCCTTGAGTACAGGAGAACAATTGGCCCACCGCCACTTGTTCGACGGCCTTAGCGTTGTTGAATGAAGAACCTAGATAGAACTCATTGAGTTCGGCATTGGCTGGTGCAAGGAAGTTCGGAGTTATATATGGCCAAGTGAGGATTTTCTGGAAGTTTTCGAAACTGAAAGAGTCACCAGATTGAGATTGTGAAGCAACCATTGGGAACGAAATAAAGTTTTGTTGAAATTTGCTTGAGAAACGTAACAAAGAAGCAAGAAGATGAACAGTAATATTGCGAGAAAGAAGCGCGAAACAGTGAGGCGTGATTTAGTGGTGCGATGAAATGGCGTGTATTTGGGGGTTATAAGGGTTTGCAACGTCACACCTTTTCAGGTTATAGAAGAAAATAATGATTGAAATTCTTGAGAATTTCAAATGTTGATGGGAAACACAAAATAAATATGGCAAAAATTAATAATTGGTATTAATTCTGTCATATTGGGGGGTAATTGTTGACACGCTAAAAGTGCAGCCCAAATCGAATAGTCCAAAGAATGAAGTCCAACTGGACAATTCAGGATAAAGGTCCAAATAGAGTTACTAATGAATGCAGTAGAAGTCCACGAATGCGGTAACATCATCGCCCAAATTTGCAAGACGCCCAAGATCTAAGCGAATGAAGTGCCTTACAGTCGCCCAGGGTTATGACCATGTTCTCGCCCAAACCTTCGAATCGCCCAGGATCTTAGCAAATATAAGATGTTATGGTTATTCAAAAGTGTATTTATCGAAGCAGTTATTAAGTAATCTTATCACGTTCTACGATTCAAGAATGTTCAGTTGAAGACGGTTGAACGACAAAACTTAGTGGCAGTAGTTAGAGACAGCAGATCCACGATAAGTTGGCCACCATAAAGAAAGTGGGCAGTTATAAAGCAATTAAGCAGTTTCTAAGCGGTTGATCACGAAGAGATCGTCAACGGAATATAAAAGGAAGAAAAAAAATAGAGCAAAAGGACCCTGAATCAAACACTCTCAAATAGAGAATATGTAATTTCAATTTCTTAATTTAGACTTAAACATTTTTTTTCAGTACTCGTGTGCTTGCGCCCCTTGTAGGCATTCTGTTTAAGTTCCAATTGTAAAGTTATCGCCAATAAAACACCCCTTTTTGGGACTTTGTCTCAAGAGGTTTGTTCCTTACACAATCGTTCGAATCCCTTTTTAATTGATAGCGACTACCCGCGCAAAACACAACTATTCAGTTTAAATCAAATAGTGATTGAACGTGGCCAGATCACAATGTAAATTCCTTCTGGCTACGTTGGCCACATCCCTTTTTATGGTTACACACATTCTGATATTTTAGTGGATTCTACGGCTAGTTTTGGCAAAACTCATATGGGATGATGGGAAAGGTCTATACTGACGAGGTGAAACAGAAGGAAAAGAATCCAAGGATCACGTGACATTAGTTGATGCCTTGAGAGAGACCAAAAATAAATTACGAACATCAATAATTACAAAATTCGAACTGCTATAATAGACATTTTGATCCTTAGTAGTTTTCAGCTACTCATCTTCCCCATCTTTATTTTACTCTGCATCTAAGGGCCGCGATCCGTAACCACCACCAAAACTAAATAACCATTAATGCTCGCCAATTATAGAAACACAAGTTGACATACAGCAATAGTTCGTGGACTGTAGGTTTGAACTCATCGAGATCCAGCACAACTTTACCTTGTATTAGCCTCTTCTCCTTGGCCTCATGGGCTTCTCGCATTTGTGTAATTGGAAACGTTTTCTCCACTGGGATTTTCAGCATCAGCTAGACAGCGAATCTCATCTAAACCTTCCGCATCAGCCCTAATGTAAGTCGACCAATATTTT
>NC_036241.1:13732920-13733845 GCF_002742605.1 Olea europaea var. sylvestris | reverse complement strand
CCCCCCCCCCCCCCCCCCATAAAGATAGACTTGTTTCTATTTTCACACAGATTAAAAAAATGTAATTAATGTAGTTGGAAATATAAATTTTTCTTACATTTTTCTAATATACCCCTATATTAAGTAATGGGTTAAATAGGATTAGTTTATATTTGATGATAACAAGGTACATTAAATAGGGGTATATTTGAAAATTTAAAAAAGTCAATAATTTAAATGAGGAAAGTAGCCTGTAATTTGAGACCAAAAAAAAAAAACCAAGCCTATCTTTATGAACAGAGGGAGTATTAAAATGATCTCATGTTCATTCTCTATACTAACTCATTAGAACCATCTCAGTCTGCTTAAGAGCTTAAACTGATACTGAGGTCTTCCTTAATCTTCTTCTACATACCTCGCAAGATAAAAACAAAGTTTACACAAGCATTTTTTAAGAAACAAACTAGTGCATTGCTCGAGAACATCTGATTTTCACACTTAAACAATTGGTCAAAAAAATAAAGATGATTGTGCTCGATTCAAATGTATTCTTATTCCTAGTAATAAACATGGCAGAAATATAAGATATTGAAAGAAACTATGTGCATAGTATGCACATTACATGATGAAATCCTCTAACAAAGCTCAAACGACCTGAAAAATAAAGAGTCATGCTACTTCAATTTCGAATGTTTATTACCTTGAATCATGTCAAAAGTTACAAAATTGATACTTTCATTGTAATGACATCGAAATGCCTACTTGTTAGATCACAAGCTTAATCTTACAAATTGTAAAAAACCATGTGGAGACAGCAGATGTATTTGGTAGCCTTATTCCAACACACTATTCAATACATGCTTAAAAGCACAAAAATGGCCATCAGGGAGTTTTAGGTTATGAGAATTAAAAACATACGCCTTTTTAATTCTTGCGGTACTTCTCA
>NC_036241.1:13712051-13728061 GCF_002742605.1 Olea europaea var. sylvestris | reverse complement strand
CTTGCAGAATTTCGTATGCCACGCCAGCTCATCTTTTTTTTGATAAATAATCAAATGTTTTATTAATTAAAAGGTAATACACAAGAAGTGTATTATACACTTAAACAAGAAATAAATGTCATGAAGTTAGGCAGCCCATCTATGTGACTAGAAGCTACAGCATTAAACCAATTATACAATATCAAATAAAATAATTCTCTAAACTGTTCTAAAGTCTTCATATAATCATCAAAACAGCGCCCGTTTCTTTCTCTCCACACTCACCAAACAACGCAGCCTGGAATAAGATCCCAAACAAGTTTACTGTTCTTGTCACGAAACTTTCTCCTCCAATCCTTCAACAAATCTTCCATATGTCGTGGCATCACCCAATCCATATGTTGAGAAACCAAAATATCCTTCCACGGCAAACGGGCGCCATCACAATGCAGGAACAAATGGTCAACCGTTTTTCCATCCTTTCTGCACATATGACACCAATTTGTAATATAAAATCCCCTCAATCGAAGATGTCCGCCATTAAAACTTGTCTTCTCACTACCGTCCATAGTAAAAACGCCATCCTTGGAGGCAGTTTACACTTCCATACCATCTTCCAAGGGAATTAATTCTCCGCAGATCTCAATAAGGATTTGAAATAAGTGCTAACTGAGAAAATGTCATTCCTTGTCGGCATCGACCTGATGCAGTCACACTCTCCAACCCTGATATGCACGTCATACAAAGAGGTCAATAGCACTTCGTAATTATCCACTTCTCAATCTTGTAGTCCCCTCCTAAAAACAATGTTCCAACTGATGCTCTCGTTATGTGTATCTAATACATCATTCACCATAACAGATGGCATCACGGAAATACGATACAAAGAAGGAAATCGCTCCCTTAACAGTTGATCAGTACACCAACAGTCATCCCAAAAGCTGATAGTGTTGCCATTCCCCACACCGAAGGTCACTCTATTCCAGAAGTCACTCCACCCTCGTCGAATAAACCGCCATAAACTCACCCCGTAGGTACCATGGCTCTCAACTGAACACCATCCACCCTCCATCATGCCATATTTCTCTTCAATAATTTCTCTCCAGAAACTCTCCCTCTCCACCACAAACCGTCATAACCACTTACCCAACAAGGCCTTATTAAACAATACAAGACTCCTCAATCCGAGTCCCCCAACCCTTAAGGGAGAACAAACTGTACCCCAATTTACTAAATGAAATTTTCTCTCCTCTCCTAACCCTCCTCAAAGAAACTCCCTTTGGATTCTCTCTAGTCTCTTAGCTACTGTAACAGGAATGGGAAATAAAGACAAGAAGTAAGTGGGGAGATTCGAGAGAGTAGACTTGATAAGAGTAAGACAACCTCCCTTTGAAAGGTACATACGCTTCCAACCATCTAATCTCCTCTCCACCCTTTCCACTATACTATCCCAAATGTTTTTACTTTTGAACCTTGCTCCTAATGGGAGCTCAAGATATGTCATAGGCAACCGTGCAACCCTACAGCCCAATGTAGCAGCCAACCTTTCCACATTATCGACCTCTCCAACAGTGATGACCTCAGACTTCCCCAAATTTATCTTCATTCTAGATACGGCTTCGAAGCATAGAAGCAAACGACGCAAATTCCTAAAGTGCTCAACGTCAGCATTACAAAAGATCAGAGTATCATCTGCAAATAGCAAATGAGATATCTGTAGTTGACCAATCCTAAAGCCCTTTAACAAACTTTCCCCCAGAGCCTTTTCAACCATTTTACTGAATGCCTCCATTACAATAACAAACAGTAATGGAGACAAAGGATCCCCTTGTCGCAATCCCCTACTACTTCGAAAATGGCCTTCAGGAGTGCCGTTTACCAGAACTGAAAAAGAGACAGTAGAAATACAAAATTGAATCCACTGGCACCACTTGGCTCCGAAACCACATCGCCTGAGCATATACAAAAGGAAACCCCAGTTCACGTGATCATAGGCCTTTTGAATATCAAGTTTACATAGCATCCCTGGAGCCCCTTGACGTAGTCTTGAATCAATATATTCATTTGCTATGAGAACAGAGTCCAAGATCTATCGCCCATTGACAAAAGCATTCTGATATTTAGACACCACTTTTTCTAGCACCTCCTTTAATCTATTAGCCAAAACCTTTGCAATAATCTTATATACCCCACGCCAGCTCATCTATCCCATTCCAAGAGTTTGAACGGCAAAAGGTTCAACCAGCTCTAGGTGATCCTTTCCCACTTGAAGCAACTATTTCCTATCATAAATTATCACATGCACACAAAGCTTTCACCACATCTATCCCTTCCCACATAGAGCCAAACAGTTACAATGACGCATTAAAGTCCCCAGAATGGTGCAAGGCAATGCAAAATGAGATTGATGCACTAGAGCAAAATAACACATGGATTATCACAGATTTACCAGATGGAAAATCAGCTATAGGGTGCAAATGGGTTTTCAAAATCAAATATAATTTAGATGGGTCTATTGAAAGACATAAGGCACGACTAGTCGCCAAAGGATACACACAACGGGAAGGACTAGACTTCCATGAGACCTTTTTCCCAGTTGCAAAAATGGTTACTGTCAGAACTTTACTAGCCGTGGCAGCCATCAAAGGATGGTCGCTATGCCAATTTAACTTAAATAACGCATTCCTACATGGAGATCTTAATGAAGAGGTGTACATGGAATTGCCACCAGGCTATTCGAAGGCATCTCAGCCTAGGGTCTGCAAATTGCGTAAAAGTCTATATGGCCTAAAATAGGCCTCACGGCAATGTTACTCAAAATTGTCAACCTTCATCATAGGTCTTGGATTTGTCCAGTCAAAAGTAGATTATAGCCTATTCACCAAGTCTCAAGGGAACTTATTCACTACCATTTTAGTATATGTGGATGATATCATTGTGGCCAGCAATGATATGCAATCAGTCAACTCCCTGAAATTGTTGCTAGATGAAAACTTCAAAATCAAAGATCTGGGAATGTTGAAGTATTTCCTTGGCATTGAGATAGCAAGAAGAAAAGAAGGAATCATGCTTTGTGAAAGGAAATATGCCCTAGACATATGGAGAGATTCATGCACAATTGGAGCCACGCCAGCAAAAATTCCTTTGGACCAGAATATGAAGCAATTCAAAAACCAAGGTGAATTGCTCAATAATCCATCCATATACAGAAGGCTAATCGGAAGACTTCTCTACTTAACCGTAACCAGACCTGACATATCTTATGCTGTCCAACTCTTAAGCCAATACATGGATGAACCCAGAATTCCACATATTAATGCAGCACACAAGGTACTTCGTTATATTAAGAGAAGTCCAAGTCAAGGTCTATTCTATCCAGCCTCATCAATACTGCAACTTCAAGCATACAGTGACTCTGATTGGGGATCATGTCCTATAACACACGAAGATCAATCACAGGCTATTGTGTTTTCTTAGGATCTTCCTTAATCTCCTGGAAATCAAAGAAACAGCAAACAGTTTCTAGATCCTTAGCAGAGGCTGAATAGAGGGCCATGGCAAGAACTTGTTGTGAGCTAACATGGTTACGGTTCTTACTCAAAGATTTGGCAGTATGCCACCCATAGGCAGCACCTTTGTATTGTGATAGTAAGTCAGCAATTCATATTGTTGGAAGTCTTGTTTTTCACGAAAGAACTAAACACATAGAGCTTGATTGTCATTTGATACGAGACAAAGTTCAAGAAGGAAGTATAGTGACTGAACATGCAAAGACCAGTGCTCAAGTTGCTGATATTCTTACCAAGGCACTAAGTTTACCTAGTTTTTATTCTCATCTGGCCAAGATGGGAGCAGAAGACATCTACTCTCCATCTTGTGGGGGGATGTTGAAGTATGAAGAGAAAAGGAAATGCCACTTGGATAAAACAGGTCAGCAACCCCAGCTCAAACCATGTCAGCAAAATCAAGTCAAGCCATGTCAACAGCAAAACATTCTAGAAGATGAGAGACCCAGCAAGTTGCATAAGGAATATACTGTGGATACCAGTTGAAGAAGAGTGTAGAAGAAATTTCTGTTAGGCAACATGTATAGCATTTATTCTGTTTTTTTTATTCTGTTATGCGTATATATATACTGTAATTGCAAGGATTTGGGAGCAATAATAATTATTCCTTCTTCTCCATTCACGTGCTGCAATAGCCTCATTATTATTCTTCATTCATATCTCCATTTTGTAATGGCATGTAGGTCCACAACTACAAAAACGAGATTTCGTCCAAAAACCTATTAAAACATCACGTCTTGCACGTGATCAACTCCTATTAAAACATCATGTCTTGCACGTGATCAACTATTTGATAGAAAAAGAAATTATACCCTAACTTATCGTAAAACAAAAATAAATAAATAAATAAAAGCATACTAATTTTCTTCCTCCCTTCACCCCTGCCCCTCTCCATTCGCAGTCACCGAAGATTCTTTCCAAAAGCTGGTCCCCATATTTATTTTCCAATAGTGCTGTTAAAAAAAGCCACCTGACGTGGTTACAGACCTCCATTATCTATTTCATTGAAACCTAGGTCTATACCCTTCCTATTTTGGCTGGATGATCTGCCCTTTACATCAACCTCAGGTCGTGCCCCAAGTACAAGAAATCCATCCACAATCAACATGTTTCTGCAGTAATTTGAATTCTGATGAAGCAGACGAAGAACAACTCAGTATAGTAAATGTGGGGAAGCAGAGGAAAATGAATTTTAATAGAGGAAATGGGCCTAGTCAATCTAACACTCTCTACCAACAAAGATGAACAAGTTCCTATACACAGGCAGGGGATGAGAAAGGACAGGGGAGAGGCAACAGGGGTTGATGGTGATGGGACGCGGTAAAAGAAGAACTGATTACATAGGATATGTGGAATGTTGATATAATTTGTCGTAGTAATGTACACCAAGATACCAATTTCCCAGTCCACAGGGACTGTACTTAGATTCCTAATCACAGAGCCAAAACAAAGCTTCTGGGAAAAAGAAAGATAGTAGTGAACAATTGAAAGTTCCCAAAAATAGCTGCACACTCCAAGACTTACCGCATGTGCATTGAAGTTAGTCCATCTTCTGCAAGTATAGCATAGTCAGTATAAGTACCCCTCACAGCAGTTGGATGCAGTGCACCAAATACTTCCTGATCAACACTGAATGAGTGGGCAGAACCTCCAAAAGCAGCAACTTCACCACTTATATCACAGCCCAAAATAAATGGCAAAAGCGGTTCAAACAATGAACGACCATAACCAGATCGCATCTGAAAAATATTGAAATTTGTAGCGGAGATATGAGGGTGAAGTATGCAGTATAGAAATCTAACTAGTACAGCAGGCAAAAGAAAGTTGCATATCAGGTAAAAGCTCTCACAATACAGCCATGCAGAAAGACAACTGCCCATCACAAATTTCTCGACCAATCATCAAGGAAGATTTCATTCTTTAAATAAAATAACAACTAGTCACTTAATCAAGGATATGTGTGTTTAAATAAATTATATAGGATTAACTAATTCAAAAGGTTCAAAATCAGTGAAATAATAATTCAAAGCCATAGTAATGAGTAAGACATTGATTTGTAAACTATATTTCAAATCAAATATGGTATTCCAGTCAAAGATCTTGTTCTTGTATTCTTGCCCATATCCGCATTATCTACTCTGCTCCCAATCCTTTATTAGGTGTGTATGAATTCGTTTACTTAAATTGTCTTTCAACATCCATTATCACGTACAGGATGAATTCATTTTTTCATAAAAGGCTTAATACATGTACGATTTTAATAAATACACAACGAAGACACTTACCCAGGATGTTTGTCTAGTTCCAATATCAAGTTTACTATCCCTACGAGATATCAATGTCTGCAGTAGAATTTCTTGAGTTCCTACAAGTATAGATGACAAGTTTAGTAGTTTGAACAGTAAGTTCAGTATTTGGATTTTAGGTTGTAGAGTTGGAAGGACTACATGAGTTCAAGCTCCTAGTTTCTCAAGTGATTGATATACTGAAAAAGAAATAAAATTAATCTGGTAGGTAGTTAAATGCATCCAAATCAGATGAAAAATTATAAAAAAATCAAGTTTTTGATGAGATAATATTACGAAAAGATAATAATATAGTCACTCTAGTAAGTTGTTAATTTCTTTTAAAGCAGACTTTGCATAATGTTATTTATCACTAACTTATTTAGTTTTGAAACACTTGAGCTTCCACAATTTTCATATGTTTCCTTAGCAGTCAAGTGAGAATTGGAGTCTTTCTCTCAGTCTTATGAGAAAGACGTGATTCAGGAAAATTTTTGATGTAAACATACGATCAATTCCTCAATGGTCGAGTGAGCAATTGATCTTGTGTTTGTTTACATAGAAACTATGCTAAAGTTATAAAACTAGAAGAAAGCACATTTGAAGTTTAATATTTCTTCTGTAATACGTAAAGGGCGCGTACTAACACAACACGAGAAATAAATTCCTGAGAGTTCAATTCCGACAATAAACAAACAGTAAGTTATTTGTCTTATAGGGGAAAATTTTGTAACATAACACATTCCAAAAAGCAAATGCAAAGTGACTCCTGTACTCAATTGATCACCAAGGAAGCATGATTAAATTGTGGAAGCTCAAAAATTCCACAACGAAACAATACGTTTGTAGGAAATAGCGTTATAAAATTCCTGCTTTAAAAAAATTGACAGCTTAGTAGAGTGGATAGATTATTATACTTCCCAAATATTATCAGTTTCAAGCTCGTATTTTTTTATAATTTTTGGGGGATTCATTTAATAGGCACAGTCAAACAAAATTTTTATTTAAAAAGACTATGAACTATCTTTTTTATTTAGATAGCCTTAGGATACAAAGAAAAGGAAAATATAATTTCTAAATTACTAAAATATCCTTATATGTAATTGACATAAAGCCCCAATTCCTCTTTCAATTTCCGTTTAACCCTAATTCAATTTTGGCTTCCTTTCTTCCACAGTTGGATCGGCCATTCTCTGCTATTATTCTTCATTTTTATCATCATCTTCTTCTTCATGAAACCCCAAAATATAATATTATCATTCTCTTAAATACTCACTTGGTTGAAGTAAGTAATCAAAGTTTATAGTATTCTTGATGGGTATTTAAAGAAAAAGAGAAGGTAATGTTAAATTTCAATATTTTGGCTACTTTCTTTTTTAATTTTTCTTAATCACATGTTGTGATTCGTGTTTATGATGTTCATTTGTTAGTAATGATTTTATTTTTTTTATCATCGAATTATAGATTTGATAACGGTTGCTTTCCCATTTTCTCATTAGCTCTTATTTTTTAAATGAAAATGCTGGTAAACACATGTTTGGCCATTCTATTTGTTGTTCTACTATAAAACATATATTTCATTTTTTTCGTCCAGAACGATTTATATATCGTTTTCTACAAACCATAACGACATACATCTCGTTATCAATAATGTATGAAGTTTGATATTTGATAAAAAAAAATTACGATTCTTATGTTAATTGTAATTATGGTCATCATGGATATGTTATGGATTCAATTTGTTTTCTAACTGAAAATGAGCAGTCAGTTGAAAGCGCTTGAAAATGAAAAATTCAATGAATGGCAAAGGGAAAACATCGATCATTCTTGTTTGAAAAACAATTTCTTGTGTAAGCTTGTATAAAGTTAGAGAGATGTTGAAGATCGATACAATGTTATACCAAATGGAGATGTCAACTTTTGTCCCTACTATGTCCAAGGCTCCAACTATAAGAAAACTAGTCATGTTTGCTCCACTTGTAAATGCCAAACAGCTAGTAGTGAAACTTAAAGTTGTGCAATTGTCGTGACTTGTAATTTTATTATTTTATATTTATTGGAAGCACAAAATGGATCATTGTGCTATTCTCGCTTTTATACTATTAGAACAAAGTTAAAGTCTTTTTACGTTGTTATATTTTTCTCACATTACAGACAAACGACTTTTATATCGTTATAGTTGACGCGTATGTTGTTTCAATATGAAAAAAGCATAGATTCATATAACGACGTTGAAATTGTTCCTAAAATATAAAACGATATTGATGTCGTTTCAATACGAAAAAATTGCACTAATTTACATAAAAATATTGAAATCGTTCTTGAGACACTAAACGAAATTAATGTTGTTCCAGTATAAATATATGCCACTTTATTGATTTTCATAATAGCATTGAAGTCATTATAGACTAATAATATGACATGGATGTCGTTATATAAAAAACTTACATAGCGCACGCGACATAGGGAACCGTTGCAATCGCTTCCAAGGGACCATTTGCTCTTGAGTGATAATGATATTGATATCATTATATATCTATATTGTTGTAGTTATTATTCGAATTTGAACGATTTCAAACACGTTAAATTTGTACTAAAATAATATGGACATCGTTATGTTATTTCGTGATTTGCTACATAACGATATAATTATCGTTTCAATACAATTTTGACAACATCAATATTCGTTTCAGTTTAAATCATAAATAAAACAACATATATATCTTTTAAGTTTATATAAAAAGCTATGTATATCGTTTATGCTAAAAATAACGATTCGACGATCCACGACCACCCGACATGTATTCGACATATATGGGACGATTGAAATAGGTCAACAAGTGAATTTGATCTCACTTAAAAGAAACGATGGGAACATTTCTGTTCTCACGATTGTATACAACATCCGAACTATTCTTATAGGAACAAGTATCTTCAATCGTTATTTCTAAGTCATTTGAATGTCATCAATCCACTTGATGAACTCTTTCGACCGTCTTAGGTATGTTAAAGACGTGTTGAGTGATTGTGGACGGTCGAATCGTTATTTTTAGTCAAAACAATATAATTAACATTTTATATGAAAAGAAACGATATCTATGTCGTTATAGTTATTATTTGAATTGGAACGATTTCAAAATCGTCAAATTTGTATTAAAACGATATGTCGTTATTTTATTTGTGAGTTTGATACATAACAACATTATTATCGTTTCAATACAAGTTTGACGACGTTAATATCGTTTTAGTTTAAATCATAACTAAAACTCCATACATATCGTTGCAGTTAAAATAAAATGACATTTATATCGTTTCTGCTAAAAACAATGATTCGACCGTCCACAACCACCAGACATGCATCTGACATATGTAGGATGCTCAAAATAGATAATCAAGTGGTT
This sequence comes from Olea europaea var. sylvestris, assembly GCF_002742605.1. Taxonomy (NCBI): domain Eukaryota; kingdom Viridiplantae; phylum Streptophyta; class Magnoliopsida; order Lamiales; family Oleaceae; genus Olea; species Olea europaea. The sequence goes on along the minus strand of NC_036241.1, from coordinate 13,718,830 downwards.
TTGATCTCACTCAAAAGAAACTATGAGAATATTTTCGTTCCCACAATTGTATAAAACATTCGAACTATTTCGACAGAAAGAAGTATTTTCGTTAGTTCTTTCTAAACCATTCGAATGTCATCAACCCACTTGATGACTTCTTTCGATCGTCCAAGGTATGTTAAAGACGTGTTGAGTGGTTGTGGACGGTCGAATCGTTATTTTCAGTCAAAATGATATAATTAATGTTTTATATGAAAAAACGATATCTATGTCGTTATAGTCATTATTTGAACTGAAACGATTTCAAACTCGTCAAATTTGTACTAAAACGATATGAATGTCGTTACTTTATTTGTGAGTTTGATACATAACGACATTATTATCGTTTCAATACAAGTTTGACGACATTCATATCGTTTTAGCTTAAATCATAACTAAAACTACATATATATCGTTTCAATGAAAATAAAACGACAATTATATTGTTTATGCTAAAAATAACGATTCGACTGTCCACGACCACCAGTTGTGCATCTGGTATATGTAGGATGATAAAAATATATAATCAAGTGGTTCGATCTCCCTCAAAACAAACTATGAGAACATTTTTGTTATCATGATTATATACTACCTTCTAACTATTCCGATAGAAAGTATTTTCGTTTGCTCTTTCTAAGTCATTCGAGTGGTATCAACACACTTGATGACATATTTCGATCGTCCTACGTATGTTGAAGGCATGACGAGTGGTTGTGGACGATCGAATCGTTATTTTTAGATAGAACGATATAATTATCGTTTTATATGAAAAGAAACGATATCGATGTCGTTATACTTGCGATTTGAATTGGAACGATTTCAAACTCATCAAATTTGTACTAAAACGATATGAATGTCGTTATTTTATTTGTGATTTTGATACATAACGATATTATTATCGTTTCAATACAAGTTTGACGACGTTGATATCATTTTAGTTTAAGTCATAACTAAAACTACATACATATCGTTTCAATTAAAATAAAACGATAATTATATCGTTTATGTTAAAAATAACGATTCGATCGTCCACGACCACCAGACGTGCATCTGACATATGTAGGATAATCAAAATAGATAATTAAGTGAGATCTCCCTCAAAAGAAACTATGAGAATATTTTTGTTTTCATGATTGTATACCACCTTCGAACTATTCTGACAAAAAGTATCTTCGTTTGCTCTTTCTAAATCATTCGAGTGGTATCAACCCACTTAATGACATCTTTCGATTGTCCTACGTATGTTGAAGGCATGACGGATGATTGTGGACGGTCGAATCGTTATTTTTAGCTAGAACGATATAATTATCGTTTTATATGAAAAGAAACGATATCTACGTCGTTATACTTGTGAATTGAATTGGAACAATTTCAAACTTGTCAATTTTGTACTAAAACGATATGAATGTCGTTACTTTATTTGTGATTTTGACATATAACGGTATCATTATCGTTTTAATATAAGTTTGACAATGTTGATATCATTTTAACTTAAATCATAACTAAAACTACATACATATCGTTTCAATTAAAATAAAACAACAATTATATCATTTATGCTAAAAATAACGATTCGACTGTCCACGACCACCAGTCATGCATCTGGTATATGTAAGGTGATAAAAATAGATAATCAAGTGGGTTCGATCTCCCTCAAAAGAAATTATGAGAACATTTTTGTTCTCATGATTGTATACCACCTTCGGACTATTCAAACAGAAAGTATTTTCGTTCACTCTTTTTAAGTCATTCGAGCTCTACCAATCCACTTAATGACATTTTTCGATCGTTCTACGTATGCTGAAGGCATAACAGGTGATTGTAAACAGTCGAATCTTTATATTTAGTTAGAACGATATAAATATCGTTTTATATGAAAATAAATGATATCTATGTCATTATCATTGTGATTTTAAATTGAAATGATTTCAAATTCATTAAATTTGTATTATAACGATTTGGATGTCGTTGTCTTATTTTGTGGGTTTGATACATAACGATATTATTATCGTTTCAGTACAATTTTGATAATATTGATATCACTTTAATTTAAATCTTAACTAAAACGACAAATAAAAATGATAATTATGAAAATGACGATTCGATCGTCCACGATCAATTATATGTAAATTTCAATTACATTTAATATCGTAGTTATAACATTCTAGTGTAATCACTTCTGAAACGATATGTATGACATTATAGCTCCAATTGAATAGGAACGATATCATTGTTGTCGAAAATTATATTGAAACGACATAAACGTTGTTTACTTATTCCATAGTGTGCGCTTAAACTTGTTAAACAGTGAAGTAATGTGTATTCGAAATCGAAATGACATATACATTGTTTTTTGTACTTCATGAACGAGTTCAATGTCGTTATACAAATCAGTTAAGCAGAGTGTATTTGATGCTGAAACGATATTGAAGTCGTTATATATTTCATGAACGATTTCAATGTCGTTATGCAAATCAGTGAAACAATATCAGCAGCTCATTTCTATTCCACATTTTTATTAAGTTGATAAGTTATATTTTACTATTTCTTCAAACTTTAATATCTTCGTGCTGGCTTATCTGAATCGACTTTTTCTCGAATCGAATAGTTCTTATTAATTACAAGCTTTAAAATGAGTACAATATCAATATACTGCATCGCTTTTTATTAAAATCTAATTATTGGACTTTAAATAATATATAAATTTAAAAAATATTTTTTGTCCTTATTTTTCAAAATATAACGATAAAATTTATTTTAAAAAATTCCATGTGTTATAATATATGTCTAATGAATAAATGACTCAATAATTATTTTCGACTAGTTGCTAAGTTGTGGACAATATTAAAACTTTGGATGCACTGGAGATCAATTACGAAAAAGAGGTGACCTTAAACTTAAAAAGAAGAGTTCGAATTTTAAGGAGAGAATGATTTTGAAGAGGAAGATTTTTTGTGTAACGCCCCAAAGATTTTAGAATAAAAGGGTATATTATTATTTTTATATATTTTGGAAAATTGAGGACTAAAACAAAATATATTTTAAATTCATATTTTAGTTGGGCCAAATAAGTAAGTATCGATAGAATGAGATTTTATTTATCAATATTGAGCTCGTTGGATAGCCCGTAATTAATTACATATGTTAGTCTTGAGGAAAAGTTGATATGAATAAGTTAAACCCAAGATATCGAAGTTTAAAGAAGTTGTAGTTTATTATAAATTAGTATGGATTCTATTTGAATTTAAATTGTTGGCCACTTCCTGTAGGAATATATATATATATATATATAGGGGGGTATGATGTTTTAATAGGATGTTTTGTTCAAAACTTTTTACTTTTAATAGTTTTAATCCTACTCAGTACTCTCCTTAATTTTCTATAAATCTTTCTTAAGAATCATATATAAATCCCTTTTTTTTCTTTTTTTTTTCATTAAAATTTTCACCACCTATGACATATAAACTTGAACCTGATTTCTTTTTATAAGGTTACCCGTGGCACTCCCTTATAAAATTCTTAGATTAATTTTTCTCTTTCCCCAGCATCTCTAGAAAAAATCAAAAGGCTCACTCTGGCCAAAAGTTTTCATTCATCTGGGTCACTCAGGATTAACCTAAAAACAGTATGGCTTCTAGAAATCAAGTTATGCTTTTATTATATGCATAGGATGAAATGATAAACATAACAAATATTTTCTTAAAATATGAACATAAAAACATGAACAAAAGAGTAAAACATAAATCAGGGATTTATAAATTCATCTTTTAAAAGATTTACAACTAAGGATTTCCCTTTCGGGAAGTCCCTAAAGTTCTAAAATAATCTTAAAAAGTACAAGAATACCTTAAATATTCACAAGAATGCTTCAGCTATACAGTGTTTTTTCTTTTTGGATTGAGAATTTTTCTGGAGGAGAGATTTCAAAGGATTTTTTGGATAGCAACAGAAAGTTTGAATTTTTAGACTTAGATTTAAGGAATACAGGTAAAAAGATACAAACAGTTGATAATAATATAATTAAGTGTAATTTAGACAATAAGCATAAATTACATAGTTTATTTTCAGAAGATCCAAGTCAGAATTGTTTAGTAGACTTAATCATAAATTTATCAAAAAATTTAGAAATAGAAAAAAAAATTGTTATTTAGAAATCATAAAAGAAAACACTACAGCTAGAGATCAAGAGATTAAAAATATAAAAGAATCTTTAGACTATATTAAAAATCAAAATTCAAGTATTCTAGAAAAAGTTGTTAAATTAGAAAAAATATCATCTAAGGTAGACTTAACAGAAATAAAAAGAATTTTAGATTCTAATAAATCTAAAGAAATAGATATAGGATCTACATCAAGTTTAGAAAAAGACCTAAAATCAATAACAAACACTTTAGAAAAACTAAGTTTTAAAGAAACAGGAAAAGAAAAGGTAACTAGGAAATTACCTAAAGAATATAAATTTTCAAGATGAATACGAACCCTTTCCTAGGAAGATCTAGAACAATAAATGAAGAAGCATCTACATCTAGAGATAGTACTTCAATTATACGTAGGAATATAATAGAAAGAGTTTTAAATAGACCAGTACAATATAATCAAAATATAGAAGAAATCATAGATCCTCAACAAGATTACCTAAGATTTCAAACAAATGGATTAAGAATCCTTAACCCAGAAATATTATATAATAGAGGAATTTTTGAAATAAGAACACAATTTTTTAGACATAGTAGAGAAGTATCTGTCCAGTGTATAGGAAATCAGGTAAGAAAATTGAATCTAATATCAGAAGATTCCAAGAGAGAATTAAAAAAGAAAAATTTTAGATTTATGCATCTAGGATTAATAGTTATAGGAATAAAAGGATTAATGAGAAAAAATTTAGGATGTAAAGTGTTAGTTACTATATATGATGAAAGAATCAATAATATAGATAAAAGTATGATTGCTAGTACAGAAGTTGATATGAACAATAATAATGGTATAATTTATTGTAATCCAGATTTTTTATTAACTATTAAAGACTTTTCAGATAAAATTAAAATAGGAATTCAAACAAAAGGATATGAAGAGGTAGAAATTGGAGATAATTTATTAATTAGTATAGGATTTCTAGGAAGATGTTCAAATAATTCTCAGACAAAATATAAGATTTACATAGATAAAGTGGTAAATCTAATGAGTAGTAAAGGAATTAATATGGTTAAACCTAAAGAATATTCATCAGAACAATTAGCAGGATTAGAATGGGATATGGATAAATTCTTAGAAAATCAAGAAACAATTATAGCACCACAGGAAGCATTAACCTATAAGGATATTCATGGAAGAACTAGTTTAAGATTTTTAGATTATAATCAGGTACAAAGACAAAATGATTTTGAGGAAGAAACTAATCCTGAAGAAGAACAAAATGAACCATTTCAAAATCAAGTCCATATAGAATTAATAGATAAAGAATTTGATATAATAATTTATCCAAAAGAATTAGGAATGAATTTAGATAATAAAGAATTATTAGAATTAGAAGATCAAATGTATCTTAATAAAACAATTACAGAATCCGAATATTTATATTATGATCAAGAACATAATATAAGAATAGGAATTATTAAAAAAGATAATGATTCAGAAAATTCAGATTTAAGTTATATAAAAGAACTTATGGAAGATTCAAATACATATAGAACTTTTAGTGATACTCCTTTTGATAGAACAATTAAACATGAAGCAATGATTTATAGTGGAGGATTTCCCCCAAGAGGAGTTTATCCTTTATATAATAATACAGAAGGAAAATATATAGTAAGAGGAAGTGAAAGACCCTTAGAAAAGAAAATAGAGTTTCAATCAAATCACAAAGCACAAATTTTAAATATTACAGCACATGACCCACAAACATGGAATAATGTAATAGATGTATGGAAAAATACTATAATAGGACACTACATTAGAAATTTTCAAGAAATGGAAGCTTTAGATATGTATAGATACTTAGAAATATTTTTAGGAGAAAGTGTAAAAGCTATGTGGGAAGCATTTAAATTAGAAAAGAAAGAAGAATTTGAACAATTAATTAACATGGGTAGTAATCCTTATAATTTTGTTAATAAAATACAGATATTAATAACAGGAGCAGACCCAAATTCAGGACATATGAGTATACAAAGAAAAGCAATGAGAGATTTAGAACAACTTAGCCTTTATAAATGGACTAAAGGAAGATATGTTAAGAACTTTTTAAATGAGTACCATTATTTAACTTCAATATCAGGAAACGCATTTAATCAAGAAATAGGAAATAAATTATTTCATAAATTACCAGGACCATTAGGATTAGAAATCACAGATAAATGGAATAATTTACCAGCAGTAAAAGAAGAACCAGAAAAACAATGAAGTATAGGACAAAGAATACAACATGTAATAAGATGTCTAGAAGATAAATGTGTAGAATTACAAATTCAAAAACAACTTAAAAAGACAGACTATAAATTCTGCAAAGATATTTTTACCCCACAAACTTATGGAGCCTCTAGTTCAAGAAAAAATAAATATAGTAATAAAGAAAGAAAGAATAAAAGACCTTTTAAGAAAAATTATTTTCTTAGAAAATCTAATAAAAGAAAACCATACTTAGATGAAAAAAGACATGTTAGAAAATTTAAACCAGAAAGAACTTATAAAAATAGACTTAGTTGTTATGTTTGTAATAGTAATGAACATTTATCTAAGACCTGTCCAAAAAGAATAAATAA
>NC_036241.1:13670439-13711603 GCF_002742605.1 Olea europaea var. sylvestris | reverse complement strand
ATAACAGAACAAGAAATAGAAAATTTAATTTCTAGATTAGAAAAGATGGAAATTATAGGTGAAAATGTTCTAAAATATTGGGAAAAAGATAAAATCCTATGTGAGTTAAAAATAAAAAATTCAGAATACATAATTAAAACTAAGAATATAGAAGCTACAAATTTAGATTTAGAATATTTTAAAACACATATAAAAGAACTCTTAGAATTAGGAGTAATTAGGAAATCAGAAAGTCCTCATAGATCAGCAGCATTTATAGTTAGAAAACATTCAGAAATTGTTAGGGGAAAAAGTAGAATGGTTATTAACTATAAAAGATTTAATGATAATACTATAGATGATCCTTATAATATACCAGATAAAACAGTTCTAATAAATAAAATTCAAGATTGTAAAATTTTTAATAAATTTGACTTAAAATCAGGATTTTGACAAGTAAAAATGCATCCAGAAAGTATTAAGTGGACAGCTTTTACCTGTCCAGAAGGACATTTTGAATGGCTTGTAATGCCATTTGGAATTAAGAATGCACCAAATATTTTCCAAAGAAAAATGGAAAGTATTTTTAATAGACATAGCAAGTTTGTAATAGTATATATAGATGATATTTTAATATTTAGTAAAAATAAACAAGAACATAGAGGACATTTAGAAATAGTATTTTCAGAATTTATTAAACATGGTTTAATAATTAGTAAAAAGAAAATGATTTTATTTAAAGAATTCATAGACTTCTTAGGAGTTAATATAGGAGAAGGTAAAATTAAGTTACAACCCCATATTGCTAAAAAAACTTTAGAATTTCCAGATAAACTAGAAGATTTGAAACAAATTCAAAAATTTTTAGGATTAGTAAATTATGCTAGACCATTTATAAAAGATTTGGGAAAAATAGCAGGACCCTTATATGCAAAGACGTCTTCTACAGGACAAAGATTTTTTAATCAAGAAGACATAAAATTAGTCCAACAAATAAAAGAAAAAAGAAAAAATTTACCAGAATTGGCTATGCCTTTAGATTCAGAATATTTAATTTTAGAAACAGATGGAAGTATGACAGGATGGGGAGCTATATTAATATGCAAACCCAATAAATATACTGATAAAGGTACAGAAAGAATTTGTAGATACAATAGTGAAAATTATAGAGAGAAAGGAAATTTAAGTAGTATAGATACAGAATTATTAGCCATAAATTATGCACTAGATAGCTTTGAACTATTCATTATATCTAAGAAAGAAATAACTATAAGAACAGACTGTGTAGCCATAGTTTCTTTTGTTAATAAAATGAAAATAGATTCAAAAAGAAGTAGCAGAAGAAGATGGTTAAACTTTATAGATAGAATCACAAATACATGAATTAAGATAGAATTTGAGCATATTAAAGGTAGTGATAATAAAGCAGCAGATATATTAAGTAGAATAATAATAGATAGAAATTATTAAATTTGTTTAACATAATTTTGTTATACAGATGACAAGACCAAGGCCTATAAGACCAGGAATTCCACCTGGGAATTCATTTGCATCAAGACTATTACCACAGACTCCATTTAATCAGAACAGATCAATGTTACAAGACAAACTAAGGTTTGGAAACCAAGAACTCATAGTTTTTCCCAATAGTAATATTTTTTTTAAAATTTTACCACATATTTCTTTATCTAGAGAAGAGAAATGTATTTTAGACAATTTATGAATTTCTTATAATAAGAATCCAAAAGATCAAAAATATTTTCTTGCATGCATGAGTGCATTGTCAGAACATTTTGGTCAGAACAAGCAAAGATTTAAATTCTATGTTGTTATTAAAGGTAAAAATCCAGGAATTTTCCATTCTTGGATAGAAGTTTTAGATTGCATTAAAAACTTTCCAGACCCTCTTTATAAAGGTTTCACAAATTTTCAAGAAGCATTAGACGTAGCAAGACAACAGATAGGAATAAATTTTTATTTATCTTCTTCTTTAAAAAATTACTCAAACCCTCTATTAGACTTCTCTCCAAGTAAAGACCAGAATATTTTTTACCAACACTGTAAGTGTATGCAGAGAAGCTACAAAGTTATTAATGAAGCCAACCAGAACCTTTCAATAGAAAGAACCCAACTCCAAAAGAAAGTGGCCCAATTAGAAAAAGAGATTTTGGATCTAAAAGTCCATTATCCAACAGGTACTATGGAGCCCAAGAAGTCCATAGCTAGTCCAGCCCAAACGGTAGCTGGTAAAGACTTATCAAATCCGTTGAAGGTTGTGGACTTACCAAAAGCCCAACAGACTCAGGGGACTGTTGATTCCTCTACTAAAATAGATAATCAGACTCAGCAGACTGATAAATCTGCTACAGAAAAGGGTAAAGAAATTTGGGATCTTTTAGGACAGCCTAGTGGAAAATTTGATTACCTAGTCAAATACAGTCCACCAGACCATTTTTCTCCAGAATATTTTTCAAATAACCCAAAATTTTCTCAAGCCCAAGAAATTCAGTCCATTAAGGGAAAAGAAAAAATGTTATCTCAAGACAGTCAAGAATGCTTATTTTTTCAAGAATCACAAGATCATAATCCAAATACTCTTTCTTTAGAAAAGATCTTTGAAAAAATTGAAGAATTTCAGAAACAATCCAAAAAAGATGAAGGAACTTCTTCCAGAAAAAAGAAAAAGACTAAGAAAAAGAAAAATGATGAAGGATTGAAATAACAAATTAGAGAAGCAATAAATCAAGCATTCGAAACAATCTTAAAAAAGAATCATGGAGAAGAGAAAGAAATTTCAGAATGCCCAGAATAAAAAAAAAAAGATGAAGCCAGTAACTCCAGACTTTCATACGAAGACGAAGATCCACAGGATGAAGGATACAATAATTCAGACAGTGGAATGTCATTTTTATCAGTGGCACGCCACAATCTTGATACAAGATAGAGATCCTCAATAATGCATAACAAGACAAATCTGAAAGAAGAAAAGAAGAAAAAATTGAAGACTTTTTATCATCATACTATAGACTTTTAGAAAAAATCTTCATTATTGTTGTATTATTAGAAAAGGTGTCGGGACTTTTTGAAAATGAAAAGATTCCCATTTGAATTTTTAGACATTTGATAGACTTTTTTGTAAAGTTGGTAGAAATCTTGCAAAAGAAAGATTTCCAACTGTAGACCTTTAGAAATTTTAGCAAAAAGACACAAAAATTCTTGCCACTTGTCAGAATGGTCAGAAGTTTCTCGGTGAAACGTGTGCCTTTCTCAAGGGTAGTTTAGACCCTTTGCTCCCAAGAATTTTTCTATTTAAGGAATGAGTTTCATCCGGTTTAGGGAGAAGTTTACAGCCTGTGTACTTTCTGCTATCCAAAAAACCCTTTGAAATCTCTCCTCCAGAAAAATTTTCAATCCAAAAAGAAAAAAACATTGTATAGCTGAAGCATCCTTGTGAATATTTAAGGTATTCTTGTACTTTTTAAGATTATTTTAGAACTTTAGGGACTTCCCGAAAGGGAAATCCTTAGTTGTAAATCTTTTAAAAAATGAATTTATAAATCCCTGATTTATGTTTTACTCTTTTGTTCACGTTTTTATGTTCATATTTTAAGAAAATATTTGTTATGTTTATCATTTCATCCTATTCATATAATAAAAGCATAACTTGATTTCTAGAAGCCATACTGTTTTTAGGTTAATCCTGAGTGACCCAGATGAATGAAAACTTTTGGCCGGAGTGAGCCTTTTGATGTTTTCTAGAGATGCTGGGGAAAGGGAAAAAATTAATCTAAGAATTTTATAAGGGAGTGCCACGGGTAACCTTATAAAAAGAAATCAGGTTCAATTGGGCTCGTTGGATAGCCCGTAATTAATTACATATGTTAGTCTTGAGGAAAAGTTGATATGAATAAGTTAAACTCAAGATATCGAAGTTTAAAGAAGTTGTAGTTTATTATAAATTAGTATGGATTCTATTTGAATTTAAATTGTTGGCCACTTCCCCTAGGAATATATTATATATATAATTTTGGAAAATGTGTGAATATAGGAATTTTCCTTTTTGTTGCCTCACTTTTATAACGTGTACTTTTGATGAGATTTGGTGTGAAGGACAAATATGGGAAATTGGTGTGTGAAATACTGAATTCTTGTCAGCACACATTCTGGAAAATTGACAACTTTCATCAATTAAAAGAGCAAATAATGGTACACAGCAATCATGGTCCAATACTATCAATCTTTCAACCATCATTGGCTTGAAATTAGGCAAATTGCCGTGTTTGACTGTGAAACGACTTTCAAACGTGCAAAATTTAAAGACACACATTGAGCCATTTTATGGAAAATACGTGATTTTAGAATATAATATAAATATTATGGATAAAAGAATTATGATATGTTTTATTTATTCAAAAACGTACATACACACGGGACATCAGAGAAAGATTGTGGAACGTGGGAATTATTTCTTTTCTGCTAGAAAACTCTTTTCATCAATCAAGGTAGGATATTGAGGTGCAAAGTTTTTTATCCCGTTTAATTATTATTCTTACATGTTGATGAATTTTATACTCATGAAAGTTAATGCTATGATATGATGTTCTATGATATGAATGATATGGCCATTCCGGTACAATGATATGATATGATACAATATGTTATGAGCTCTTACCGGATTTTAAAGATATGAGACGGTATGATATTCTGATACATGTGTTTAAAATTTTTATTCGGGATTGCACCATTAAAATTTTTATATCCTACTGAGTATTCCCATGTACTCACCCTTTTGCTCTACACCTCACAGGGTAGATCGGGTTATGTCGGAGCGTGGTGGTTCGTTGGTGTGTTGGTGCCTTGTTTCGCTGGTTAAAGATCTAAGTTAGCACGTAATTTAATTTATTTTAAATTTATTGCAATGAACATTTATTTATAAATAAATTTTCGTATATGTTTATATGCAAATGGATATATGTAGTCTGCATTTTAAAATAAAATTTCGAATTAAACATTATTTTTTTTATTTCTCTATTAGTATTCTTGTAAAAATGACTGGGTATGCTTTTACTATTTGGTTCATGTTAAAGATAATCTTTATGTAAATTCTGTGACATTCCCAAAATTAATGAAAACGTATTGTCTAAGCAATGTCACATCACTTTTTTTTTTATATGACTACTTGGGTAGACTTAAATGTTGGTTGGTGAATGACAGTCACTATACATGCTGTGAGTACCTATTTATTTTGAATTAATTTGTGGCTTCCATTTTCCATGCATACCAAATTTAAATCGAACGTGCAATAATTGTAAAAGCAATTTATCACGTTACTTGTGTCGAAATTCAGTGATAATTATTACGCGTTCATAATAAATTAAAGGATTTAAAAATAAAAATAAAAAAATTTGTAGCGAATTAAATTATGATGATTTGGGTCGTTACATTTTGAATTTAAAGGAAGAGAATGTTGTGTGTGTTAGAACATGAATACATAGTTATTAGAGCCAACCCGATGATCAACTACAAAAAACCACCAAGTCAATAGTTCAACCGATGGGTTATTGTTAAATTTTAATTTTAATTAAATTTTATTTTTGAAGTGAGAATAAAACAATTTTTTGAAATGTAATATATATATTTTGCTCATAGGAAACAAAGGATCATTACTTGCTATAATGGTTGTGGAATTAAAATATTTTATTGCAATCCAAGGTTCAAGTCACGACTGCAACAAATTTAGAAAAAAACTTCAATCTCTTCTTCATTTTTGTTTTATAAGTTAAGGGTAAAGAAGTTTTTTGACATTTTTAAATAATTAAAACTCCTTTTATTTTTATAAGTTTGGTCAAACTCCAACTGAATAAAATGTACATTAAGAGTGACCATCCCAACTCATTTCCCCACAATATTTAACCTGATTCGAATGCATTGACTTTTCTACCTAGACAAATATTCTTTCTTTATTTTCAGCATATCAACCACGCGAATTTCTAATTTGGATTGCAAAACAATAATCAACAAGGAAATGTTAATAGTTTATCAACTTTCGTTTCAGATAGTGTATCACAAGCACTCCTAATTGATTTAACCTCATATTACCAAAACATAATAGCCTCTATTTTCATACACTTGGGCATGTAAATAATTTAAAAAAATAAATAAATAAATAAAATAAAACCGCTGAGATATTAATAGTGAGCGAAAATGGGACAACTCTGGGATCGAGGGGATTGATGGAAACAGCACGAGCGCGTACAAGGACCTCATTGGGCTTGAGATCGGGCACCTTAACAGTGTCTCGGAGCTCCAGCACATCCGGCCCGCCGAATAGCGGCAACAGCACCGCTCTGCAGCTCGTCACCACAGTACGAATACACTCCCCAAACCCTAGTTTCCATTTATTTCCAATTCCAATCACCATTGCTCCGTCTGCCTTCGTCAATAGCCACTGCATCCTTAATTATACCGAAATTTTATATTTGCAAGAACGAACACAAGAATTTCAGTCCTATTCTAACAAGTAACAAAATGCATGAAAATCATGAATCTCTGTGGATATATATGTATCCATCTATATCTATAGACTATAGGTAAAACTGAATTATAGACGCTGGACGCTGGAGTAGTCATTAATGTAGTAGCATGAAAAAACACACGCAAGTATGTGAAGATGTTTGTGTTATGATCCGCAGAAGGATTTTTGGCATCGTTGGACCCTTCTCAAGGGATTTTCTAACTATTTTGCATCGTATCGTACCCCATATGTTTTAACATATTTTTTAATTTCTACTTTATTTACCCTCGCCAAAACATTCTGGACATTAAGTTATTTCGTTATTGAGATTTCTTAAATTTAACAAAATTTAGTTTAGCAAAGAACTCTTCACCGATTTACATAACGTCAGTGAAATCTATAGCGTACACAAAGACAATGTTTAGCGTACCCTATCCAATAGTTGATTATCTGCTCAAGAAAGTAAACTGCCCAAGGAAAATTGCCTCTAATCGAGCTCACAGAAAAATTTTGACTGATGAAACGTGCAGTTTAAAAGTTGTGTACTGCTTAAAATATATGGTAAAAATTAATTGTTAACTTTGACTTAAATTAAAATCTTAACCCCCGTCTGTTTCCCCATTAAAATGAAAAATATGATCGTTATTTATCACACCAAGCCACCAAATTTGAATTTCTCTCTCTTGCGTGAAATCTATAATGACCATATTTTTCATTCTCATTTTTACAAAAATTGAAAACAAACTCCCCTTTAATTTTAATTTATACCAAACACGGCAAAATTTAATTCATTCCGATTCGAATGGCATACACAGTCCACTCACTGCTTGCAAAAAATTTACCACCACATCTCGGATACATAGCAATCTATTTTATTTCATAAACACACGCAACAAAATATCATTACACACCATCGAAACATTCATGCACAAGTCCACCTTAAAATGTTGTGCAAACATATATAGGCAACGTCTACACGTTTCAGAGGTAAAACTTCTAAGCATTATGCTAGTTGAATAACACAGTAATACTGGGAATTCTGAACTCCAGAATTCTCTATTCGCCATCATCTTCAGGATTATTTACACGTTCGCACTCGTCGATCCATTCGCTATATCTGTAAGCACAAATTATTTCAAATAGAGAGGATGAAGAAAAATGACAATTTGAATAAACTAGACGAATGATTCATCTTCTTACTTACATGTCTATAGGCTCGGTCAAAGCTGCAAAGAAATAATAAAGCAAGTCAGCGATATCTTAAGAGGTCATTGGCAAATTACACAAAGTTGAAATCACCATGTAAGCATGAAATTCCAATTGTCTTTGATGCCAAATGAATAGTCTCATTTTGGCATAAAGAAGGATTAACTTGGACTAACTTCTTGTATTCCATATATTCCCTCGACTCTTTAAAGTTACCCATATTAAAATCAATTTCCACATTCACATACTATACCAAATGACGACCATGGTCCAAGAAGCATTAGACTGTTGCAACTTGCAAAATGTATCTTTAAAACCCCAAAACTGTTATAGGTTTTAGTTCCATCAGTATTTAGTAACAATGAGGAGGAATTGAATTAGGATATAATGCATGTGAAAAAAGTAAGCCACACAAAATAGAGAACTGCTGCTGGAATGTTTTATGATAGGAAGGTCCCATAAGGTTAACGTTCTACACAACAGCTATTAGACATACTATGTGATGAGGACATCTATCTAGATTCATTTTTATTTAGTCGGACTTATTTATTTTGTTTATTTTAATTGGACTATTATTTCGTGGGCCTGGGCCCTTTCTCTTTAGGGTTTTGATTTATTATTTAAACCTAGTTTGTCATGTAATTGAGACAGTTTGATAATTATGATGAACTGATACTAGTTGTGGCGTCTCCTTCCTCTCCCTTTCCTTTTCGCCCTAGAATTTCTGCTCCTTCTTCGATTTCTCCCCCCATTCTCTCCGATTCTCCCCTCTTTTTCGCTGCCCTCTTCTTTGCCCTATATAAAATTTGGTATCAGAGCCGAAACTTAGATAATTTTTCATCTACAATCCAAATTTTTTTCATATTCTCTTCCCAAAAATTTGTAGAATAGCACAAACAAAGGAATTTGTTTTTGAGCAGCAATTTTCTTTCAGTTGACAAAAAAAAGGTTACTGTTCACTGCCGAAAAATTCAATTTTAGTATTTTTTGTCGGTTTTTGAAAAAAAAATAATAATAATAATTTTGCTGTCATCTGAGAGTTATTTTGCTGCTAATTCCAACTTTGTTTGGCTGTTCTTTACTTTACTACTAGCCCAAATACCTACATTTCTCTAAGCCCAACACTAACCCGTAACCAAGTCCAGTAACCCATAATCCACGCAGCCCAATAACTCCAGAACACAAGATCTCAACAATCCGACCCATCACACACCCAATATAGAGGAAATTACAGAATTCCCGATATCTAAAGATGTGAGTACAAAATCATGTGTAGGTGTTTTTAAATCAAAAATCAGGTATTAATTTATCAATTAATTAATTCAATTCCAAATCCTAATTCACTTCTCCCCTTTCTTCTCTCCATTCTCTGTCTACTATCTCTCCATTCTCTCTACCAGCTTTGGCCACTGCTAAATCTGACCGCCACTCAACTCGTCGCGACGAATGTTGTTGTCACGACGACTGTCGGTGCCGTGACAAGCGTCGATCTGAGCGCCGCTGCGAGTCAATGCGAGCATCGTAGCCGCGACGTTGTCGTGGCTTTACTGTGCGGCGACACACAAGATGGTTCAGTGTGTGGAAGTTTATTGGTGCGGTGTTAGGTGAACGTCGCGGCTTTGCTGTGCGGCGACACACAAGATGGTTCAGTGTGTGGAAGTTTATTGGTGCGGTGTTAGGTGTTTGTTGATTTTTGGAGTGGTACTGGATGTGGTGGTGGTGCCGTGTGAATATTGATATGTCGGTGTCTGAATAGTGTGAATATTGATCTTCTGGTGGTGATTGTAGCAATCTGACGTGGTGTGTTCAGATCTGGATGGTGATAGCAGTGATAGTGTTTGGATGGTGGTGCGGTGATATTGTGTGGTTAACGGCGGTGGTCTTGTTGGCGGTGGAGACGTTGGTTATGTGTTGTGGTTTTTGGTGGTGGCGGTCGTGGTGGTTTTCCATCAAATTGGGTATTTGTTGGTGTGTGTGGTGGTGGCACTCGTGGTAGTTTCTAGTGACAGAGGTAGTGGTTGTTGGTTGTGATTGCTTTGATTTTTGTTTTTTTTGGTGTTAGAGCTGGCATCAATAACGGGGTGAGAGTGGTTGCAAGTGTCTGTGACGTCATTGACGATGTGATAGTAGTGGTGGTGGTGATAGTCTGTGACCATTATTTGACGAGTGTGACCAACTATTTAGTTATCTGTGACCATGTGACCTTGGCGACGGTAACGGGGTGAGGGTGGTTACAAGTGGCCGTGATGGCAGTGGCGGTGTGATAGTGTTAATTGCGATGGTTTGTGACCACTATTTGGCTTATGTGACCAAATATTTAACTGTCATCAACAAATTTAAAAATATGAGACCTATAAATTTTTAGACCTGTGACCACCAAAATAAATTGTGACCTATGAATTTTTAGATCTTTGACCATCGAAATAATTTGTGATCTATAAAAAAATTTATGTGTGAGCTTGAAATAACCTGTGACTAATTAATTTAATGATATGTGACTAATAAATAAATTGTGACCTAAAATTTTGTATCAGTGACCTTATTACATTTAATTAATAAAATATTTTTAATTAATAAATAAATACCTGATTTTTGCACTTTTAAACTTAGGACTTGAAAATTGAATTGGTGTAAAGAATACATCTGAGTTATGAATTTTTCCTCCCAATATATCCACTTCTAGCCCGTCACCAACAACTTAATCTCTCATAACCCAGCCCAATTCTTCAGCCCATCACCAAGCCTCTTTCTTCCTCGACATCTCAGCGTCGGCATAGTTGTTTTTCTTCTCCGAACCAGATGCCCCGAGGATAGTCGCCCTCCAACCGCGAACGCCGGCGACATCGCCGCCTTCACCATACACCCATCGCATACTCAATTCTCCCCTACTGTCTGAACTTACAGAATCGGCCTCCACCTACCCGTCTTCTAGCCCCAGACGCCGTCGCCAAGCCACTGCAAACCACTCAAAATTCACTCAAAACCTGAAACTTCCACCACAGTTAGTGTCCCTCCCTCTGAACACGTGCACGACGTCCTTTTCCGACTCTTATTGTTGACGCCACATATATTGCCAACGAGCTACCTCATTCCCTTCACCACGACCACGACTAGTCACCATCTCTGTTTCCTCTTTCTCACACACCGCCACCCAACAATCACAGTCAACACACTACTTGTAAATTACAGTCAACAGCCACTACCATCTTTACAAAACAACCACCACTACAGCCCACCATCCAAAGAATTGCATTCTGCAACTGCTAACAACAATCAACGGCCACTCTCTCACAATTCACCACACCAAAGTGACAGTCATCACAACATAAGTGCAAGGTTGCTTTACTAGATGCAATCGAAGTGATTTTTGATGCCAAAGACATTTGACTAGCCCGAAATCCACACGTTAGCAACTCAGACCAACCGAACTACAGGGAGTCACTATTCTTATCTATCTTTGGTCTATACTGCTACTTCATTTTAAAATATCATCATTTATATTATTTGTGTTGTTACCTTTACAATTTTAGCCTTAAACCCCACTTGATTAGAATTCTTGAACGAATTGACTTCCCATTATCCCCCACTTATCAACGTGATTGGAGAATCTGACTAACGTTTGACCCTTGCTTTACTATTTTACATATACCAACAACATTAGCTTGCTTTGGATTTATTTAATCCCAGAAATTAAAAATGAAATAAAATAAGATGGTTCAAGTTATTTTCCATTGCTTGCACTTATTTTTTATTGATCTCTCTATTACACGTCATTTAGCAGCTAATACAGTGCATGCATAGTGGTTGACTGGTCGTCTTGTCACTTCTAGTTTTGGTACCTAAACATGGACCTTTCACAATTTGATGAACTCGCTCGACAAATAGCAGCTATCCAAACCCAGATGACTGCTAATCTTGAATAGAGTAAGGCCCTCTCTGCTAGTTTGAACAACTTTAAGCAAATCCCTTATTCGATCTTTGAATCCAATTGTTTTCTTACTCAAAACCTGAATGTGCACCCAATCTTTGGATCAAATTGAGCAAGATTATCAGGTCACAAACTTTGCTTACACATCTTGAAAAAGTAAGAAAAAAGCATTGCAGAATTTTTCTAATGAAATAAACTAACTAATAAAGCAATAAAATTCAAAATAAAGCTAAAATTAACTAAAATTTATAAAAACTGTAGCCCATGGCAATAGCGATAAATCATCCCTTTGAAAATCCGCAAGTTCACGGAGTTGGGGTGAAATAATATATTGATGATTAGAATGTCAAACCTATGAAGACTATATGCTTGACCAAGTTAAAGTTAATTGAAACTTTTAATTAAATAGTAATTGAAACTTTTAATTAAATAGCATACAAGTTGTTGTGATTTTTCTATACTAATCTTTAAATTATTAAATAAACCAGCGAAAGCAAGTAAATGTGCTTTTCAAATATAAGAAATACATTGCTAAGATGTTAAATATCCCTTGTTATTCCATTTTTATTGTAATAATTAAAGTGACAATTTGAAATCAATCATGTTGGTCTATGATCCTAATTTAATTAAAAGCCTCTCTCGATAGCGATCAAATCTATTTCCCTCATATGAACCTTCTATCTCTCGATGAGAAAGGAAATTATGAGAAATGCATTAACAAGCACTAGAATACCTATTGAAATCATATAAAGCATATAGGTATATCTCTATTCTCTATCGAACTTTTCAACGTTAATTATGTTGTGCTTAAACTCTATTTGTCTCTCTCACACCACTAACAATATGATTGGTGATCAAGCAATTAAAAAGAATAATCAGAATGATAATAAACATCCACAAATAAAACCAAATTGAAGTTAAAATAATTAATTTAAAACTAAAAATAACATAACAAGTATTCATCTCTTTCTAACGATGTATAAAATTAGCCGGACATATGGAATTAGAAGAAATCATGTTAAATGTATAGAACATCACCCAAAATTGTGAATTAATGAATGAAAAAAGATGAATCTTGATATTTTTAAACAATTTCAAAGTAATCTTGTAGAAGCCCGAGATACGAAGGTCCTATAAGGTTAAAAAGCGTTCTACACAACAGCTATTAGACATACTATGTGATGAGAACATCCACCTAGATTTATTTTTATTTAGTTGGACTCTTATTTATTTTGCTTATTTTAATTGGACTATTATTTAGTGGGCTTGGACCCTTTCTCTTTAGGGTTTTGTTTTATTATTTAAACCTAGCCTTTGTTTGAGCCACATTATTAGAATGAAAATGTATTTTGGAATAGTATATTGATGGAAAATGTGGTTAAGAAATAAGGAAAAGTTTTGAATTTGCGTGTAATATTATTTTATTGAAGAATGTATGGTTGAGATAATGTCAAATCCCCGGTGAAGAATGCATTTTTTTGAAAAAAATATGGCTCAAACAAGGCCTAGTTTGCCATGTAATTGAGATAGTTTGATGATTATGATAAATTGAGATTGGTTGTGGCATCTCCTTCCTCTCCCTTCCCCTCTCCCTCTTGAATTTCTACTTTTTCTCCGGTTCTCCCCACTTTCTTGCTACCCTCTTCTCTATCCTGCATCACTATGTTTTATGGAACTGTAAGTTAAGCTATTTCTGTAAGATGAAAGTAACACGCACGAGGATGCTAAGATGGATGTTTGCTTGTATAAAATAATATGTGCAAACAATTGAAGGTGGTGACACTTATTGAGGATAAATTGAAGAACGACTACGGGGGTCGGTTGTGCAGTTTGTTCATTCTGCTTAGGTCTATTAGAATCAGTCTACAATAAGTATCCTTGTACCACACGATCGTGCAATGTAATAGCATCAGAAATTTTGCCAAGGTAACGCTCAAATATTGTCTTGAGAACTTGAATTTCTTTGGGAACGGCAATAGAATGGAACAAACCTGTTACAGTGGTGCTAAAGCTCTCTTGACAAATCCTGCATGAAGCTTCACCAATCAAGTTCTTCATATCACTGAAGGTGGAGAATGAATGTGGTTACAACTTTCACAAAACAAAACTACTGAACAACAAAAGACAGAAAAGAATTGAGGTTTGTAAAAGCTGTCTAAAAGGTTATATAACATTTTTTCCATGTACTACCCTTTCTTATCCAGATCGATATCAATGAAGAACATAACATAAACTGCTCTTCGCAGGGATAGGTATCCCATTGTTCCAAATTCTCTTCTTGTCCCATCTTTTGTAAATTTGTTCAAATAAAGAAAACAGAACTTCAAAGCTCTCACTAATCAGCATTTAGTAAATGGATAGTAGGTTTGGAAGCAAACAGGACATGACATCTTTACTTTTAACCATTCAACCATATGATAGATGGTTTGGAAGCAAAGGTGGTTTGGAAGCAAAGGTCGGTTCAGTAAAATGCAACAGAAATAGGCCACACAGAGGCTGACCAGAAAAAAAATTGTAATAGTTTTACACACACTTACATGCGGCATTCCACACTGGTTCCATGGTTGCAGAAGGGACAGCTAAAGACAGTATCAAGTTTGTCCATTCTCTTCTTTGGAGGTGGCTTCGACTTGGACTTCCTCTTACCCATCTTTCAGTTTAACTTTTGTCCTGCAACAATGTCAATATGCCAATTTTTAATCCAAAACAAAACTTTGTCCCATGGCAAGCTGCAATAATCTACATATACAGAAGTAACAAAAAATCGATTCACATTTAATAAAACCAACATGTGCAATTCATTCATATCAGCATTTGTTGAATATAACAATCCTCACTTATTCTAACCGACAATTTTTCATTTGGTAAATAAACATTTAGATTTTCATTATTATCAGGCAAAGCTACTCGATTCTCAAGCATAATATAGCTTGACATTAGGGATTGTTGTTAAGATTGTGAAAAAAAATTAAATCAATAACATTTTTCCCTCAATTCGTTCTTCAAAAATTAAATGCTAACCCCTCTCATATTAATTGGAAACAATTGCAACCCAGTGAACTGGCAGCTAATCCACTCAACTAATCAATGACCAATGTAAACAAGATCATTCTCTCAAACTAGATCCCTAATTGCAGACCTAATGGCCATAACTCAACCACTGAAATAACACAATTCAGATTAAACTTTAAATTTTATACGCAGGTGCACAGTAAAAAAAAAAGGATACTGGACATTTTGATTCTTTGAAGACCATATCAAATTCACCTTTCAATCCATTTAAAGAAAAATTAAAGGCGGTTTTCAAGCAAGTCAAAAAAAATAAAATAAATAAATACTAAAAATCGAATCCTCCCTGCTTACGATAAAAGATTGCCAACTTTTTTCAAAATACCACAACATAACTTTGAATGCCTCAAAATATGCACAAAGACTTCAATTTCCTGAGGGTGAATTCGAAATCAGTGAGCCTATTTGTAGAAAGGTGTTCGTCGAAACTTGCGCATCTGTATTTAATTTTCTTAATATTTATACATTGGTTCGTTGTTGTTACGAATTTCGAACTCACATAAACCCTAGAAAACAAAATAACAATACTTAACGATTCGTGCCAATATGCGAAACGAAACCCCATAGACAAATATGGAGAAAAATATTAAAAATCAACAAAGAAAAAGATGTGAGCCGTACCTTACAATTGTTCGCTTCACAGTTTCAGAGTTTCGCCCTAATTTCGCACTCACCCGAAACCTAGAAAACAAAATAGAAATACTCAACGATTCGTGCCAATATGCGAACCGAAACCCCAGAGACAATATGGAAAAGATATTAAAAAAATCAACAAAGAAAAAAATATGAGCCATACCTTACAATTCTTCCCTTCACTGTTCCAGAGTTTCACCGTTCGAGGTTAGAAAATCAGAAGAAAGAGCTGTGGAGCTGTTTATAGAAGAATCTCAAGCTATTGCCGAAAGAGTTTAACTATTTTCAGGGCAACGTACAAGATTTGTTCCGTAGGGTACGAATTTTTTGAGAATAGTCAAATGCATTCGAAACCTATTAAGGAAAATATGACTGGGGTCCCAAATGTTTTCAAAAAGTATAAATAGGTCCAAAAATTTATTTTTGGCATATGCGCGTAAAGAGTGCTTCTCCAAATTTTCAAGGCAAATCATTATATGCATTATTTATATAAAACAATAAAAAACAAAATAGACGAATTCGTCTTTAAAAATGATTATAAAGTTGATACAAACTAAAATTAAAAATATGGAAAAATGTTAGCTTCCCAAATCTATCACATTCAAGTGCTCAACCCAAATTTGCACCCCCTGTTTCGCGCGGGTTAGACGCTAACAATTAAAAAGGGGTCAGACGATTGTGTAAGAGACAAATCTCTTGAAACAAAGTTTCAAAAAGGGGTGTTTTTATTGGCGATAACTTTACAATTGGAAAATAAAAATAGAATGCCTCCAAGGGGCGCAAGCACACGAGTTACTGAAAAAGAAGTGTTTAAATCTAAATTAAGAAATTGAAAGTTACATATTCTCTGTTTGAGAGTGTTTGATTCGGGTTCCTTCACTCTATGTCTTTTCTTCCTTTTTACTCCCTGGATGATCTTTTCATGATCAACAGCTTAAAAACTGTTTGATCGCTCTATAACTGGCCACTTTCCTCGTAATGGCCAACTTGTCATGGAACTATCTTCTCTAACTGCTGCCATTACTTTTTGTCGTTCAACCGTCTTCAATTGAATTCCTTGAATCGTGGAACGTGATAGGACTACCCAATAACTGCTTCATTAACTGCACTTTTGGTTAACCATAACATCTTATGTTTGCTAAGATGCTAGGCGACTCGAATGTTTGGATGAGAGCAGAGTCACAGCTCTGGGCGACTACATGACAATTCATTCGCTCAAATCTTGGGCGACTTGCAACTTTGAGCGATGGTATTACTGCGTTCATGGGCTTCCCTATTTGGGCCTTTATCGTGCATTGCTTGATTGGGTCGTTCTTTGGGCTATTTGATTTTGGGGATCTTCTAATTGGGTTTCATTCCTTGGGCTGTTCAACTTGGGTTGAACTTTTAGTGTGTCAACAATTACCCCCCAATATGGCAGAATTAATATCAATTATTAATTTTTGCCATATTCACTTTGTGTTTCCCAACAACATTCGAAATTCTCAAGAATTTCAATCATTGTTTTCTTTCATAGCCTGAAAATGTGCGACGTTTGCAAACCTTTATAACCCCCAAATACGCCATTTCATTGCACCACTAAATCACGCCTCATTTTTTGTCGCGCTTCTCTCTCGCAATATTACTGTTCATCTCCTTGCTTCTCTGCTATGTAACTCTGAAAAACTCTATTTCGTTCCTAATGGCTGCTTCATAATCCCAGTCTGGTGACTCCTTCAGTTTTGAAGACTTTCAGAAACTCCTTACTCGGCCATATATAACTCCGAACTTCCTTGCACCGGCCAATGTCGAACTCAATGAATTCTATCTAAGTCCTTTATTCAACAATGCCGAGGCCATCGAACAAGCGGCGGTCGGTCAGCTGTTCCCTTGTACTCAAGGCCCTCCGTTTCTAAATTCTTTGCCGCTGGGGCCACTTCGCGAAAGAGGTATTCGCACTTGGCTTAAATCTGATGTCATTTTTCGTAGATGGCATGCTCGCCTTGTGGACCATAGTCCTACTAAAACAATTTTTGATAATGCTAGGATTTCTGATTTGTTAGAAATCTCTCTTCAACCCCCTATTTTTGACCCAGCACTTTTTTCAATCGCTTTAAGTTTTTGGTCTTCCGAGTATAATACTTTTGTTTTTCCTCTTGGTCCCATGTCCATTACTTTAAGGGATGTTGGGGCCATAGTAAATCTGTCACCTTTGGGCGATACCATTTTTCCTGATATTTTGATTTCTGGTGTCGCCCCAAAATTTGATAGAGGCCTCACCGAGTCTTATTGCAAACCCTTCATAACCACTCGAGTGCTGAGCCTTCCCATACTGAGCGAGTGGCCTTTCTTCTGATTTGGCTTTGTAAATACATTTTGTGTGTGCCAAGCATAAAGCCCTCCATGAGTTATTTACCCATAGCGCATGAATTGACGCGTGGTAGGCCTCTAAATTTATGTTCTTTCTTTTTAGCTGCCCTCTATAGAGGCATGGCTTCTCTTCAATCACAATTGAAGAATGGTGCATCTCCCACTGGCTGTGGGCCTCTTTGGTTCACTCAAATGTGGTTGAGAGCCTATTTTCCATCGCTCAGTGCTCCATCTTTTTCCAATCCTTCTGCTAGCTGCTATGGGCTCGCCATTGATCCCCTAACTCTTGTAAATATGTCTAGAAGGGACATTTTTTTCATTCTTTTATACTTTGGATTCAATCCCTTCCTTCTTTCCTTTTCCTCCTTTTTTGACTCCAAATTATGTGCAACCTCCATCCACTCTGGATGGTGCGAACACTTTCTTGCTCGTTTTGATTCAGTTTTTGATCGGGAGGGAGTTGTTTCATGATATTTTGACTGGGACCAATGCCAAAGTTAGGGTAGAAATATATGCTCCCCAATTTTTTGCTCGCCAACTTGGTTTTGGCCAAACTTGGCCCGTTCCCCCTTGCTATTCAAGGAACTTGATAGACGGCTTCCACACCATTAATAAGGCAGAGGCAGAGGCTATAAATGCTCACAATATTCTTTTGACGAGCAGCTTTTCATTAGCCCCCTTCAATCCTAGCCGTGCCATCCATCCCCTTTTTGAACGACTCTAGCCGTCAGTGAAGCGCAAATTGTTTGCGACTGATGCCAATCGTGCTTTCCATTCACTGGACCAGCCAAATATTTCTTCCCCCTCTCCTGTTTTGGTCACTCCTGTGTCCATTAGGAGTCCCTCTTCCTCTGCTCGTGTTAAACAATCTGCCCATCCATCGACTTCTCTTCCTGCCAAGCCCACTGCAGCTAAAAGTGCCCCAAGCCACAAACGGCCAGCCTCAGCGTCTCCCATTTTGGAGGATGATGCTGATGATGATGATGATACCCCTCTCATCGTCAGGAGGAAGGTAATTAAATTGGTTTACTTATAAGCATACCTTTCCATGCTTGAAATTTTTCTATGTGCTGATAGTTTATTTGGATTTCTCGAAAAAGTTCAACCTCTCCCTTGAAGACTTTGGTGTTGGCAGCTCCTGCTCCATCATCTGCTGGGGCTGTTTCGTCCAAACCAACTGATGAAGGGACTACGCTTAAAGGAAAATCTTCAGTCCAAGAATCTTCATCACAACCAATGGACGAGCCACCTTCTTCCCAGGGCGTTGACCCCCCAAACGTTGAAGCAAAAGGTAATTCATTTTTTGATGCTTTACCTTTGCTTGTGCTATTGGTTTTAATTTGTTGCCTTTTGAGTTCTGCAGACGCTCCCACGAGTCTGCCTGTTGCTGCAAGGTCTTCTCGCTTAAACAAGGGGAAATCCTCACGAATGGTGGAGCTACAGGTGGCAGATTTGACTGGGGATATGCCACCTTCCAAGATTGCTGATGAGGTAATCTTTGCTTCACCTTTACCTCCACTTTGTTTAGTGTAGTGGAAACCTTCAATATTGGTGATTTTCTTTGCAGGATGCTGATAAAATCATGCGTTCCATTTAAGACTTGTTCACTTCCTGGGGACAAGTCAAGACATCTCGCCCTGCTTCAGCCAGTTGTCCTTCTACTTCTTCAGAGGAAGATATGAAGTTCCTCAAGCAGTCGATATTTGAGTATGTGTCCTTCATGGATATGGACATTGGTAAGGCTAGTGCTGCCAAGCGTAAGGATAAGCTTGAGCATTTGAATGCGAAATTGGAGCAAGCACTGACACTTCCGTCACTCAATCTTTCTGCTGATTTTAAAGCGACGTTGAAAGTTGTCCATTCCGAGGTCCTCTCCTTGCTGGCCAAGAATGTTGAACTGAAGGCCAAAAGTACTCAATATCTTCACACCGTATCTAAAAAAGAGTCTTTGCTTCTGGAGATCAACAAAGCTGAGGACGAGTTGAAAGAAATCTCTTCTAAAGTCATGATTGAATACTCTTTGATGACTAGTTTGGCTGCTCAGATGAAGGAGCTTCAAGCCAAGATGGTCGACTGCAAGGCGAGAATGGCTGCTAAGAAGCATAATGCCTCCCAAGGAATTGAGCGAACTAAGTCTTTGGTCGAGCAGTACAAGAAGTTGGAAGTTGATGATGATGTTGTGGCTGAATTGAATATCACTTCTTCTCGGCAGAGCGAGGACTGGGGGAGACTTAGGGAAAGAATTCGTTTGGTATGGGGCGGATTGTAATTAAGACATATAATGCCTTAACTTTTTCTTTTTTTGTAATTTCGTATTGACTGTCTTTTTGTAACCTTGTACTGATATAACAGCAGCCATCATTGTTAATGAATAACTATTTTAGCCTCTTGTATATTTATTGATGTTCGTCTTTTAATCGTCAATCGCTCAGGCATTTAACTGCTTTATGCTAAAATTTTTGCACATTTTCTCTTGACATTTCTGCCCGACTTTAGGGCCATTTAATCCCATTTACTAGACACGAATATGGTTGCTCATATTCTGTCTTTTCACCTTCATCCCCTATAAATGCACATCATATTCTGTCTTTTCACCTTCACTTCCCTATGGGAGATATAGGAAATATTCTTTGGCCAGCAGCAAAGTTCCTCCCATCGTCTCTGTTCCTACAAGGAGTTCAATGATGGAAGGTAATTTTTGGGGTGCTTGCAGGCCACCTTGCTTGCTGAGAGTGCTTCTCAGCCTCCTTGTCCGTCGTTACAGCGATGCATTTAGGAAGGCGATGTGAGGATGCTTCATCTTCCTTTCTGCTTGCTGAGAGTGCTTCTCGACCTCCCTGCTTGCCCTTGCAGCAGTGCGATCAGGATGGCGATCAAGGCTAGTATACCCTCTTACTCGGCGATCGATCGGGAGATTAGTTTGCTCTTAGTTGTAGTTTATAAAGCATTTAGCATCTTGTATTTCGCAGCTTTGTAATGAACATTTGATAATAAAGGAATTTATTTGAACGTATTTCGCTCTGGCCCTTTTTACTCTACGATCGTTCAATGCGATTTGGTTACGCTTTTATTTGTTCACTTTCCCATAAGGAAGGAACATACTTTTTCAAATATTTGCCATTAATGAACCTCATGTGCTTGGTGGCGTCTAAATCTTCCAAATGATAGGCTCCATTAGGCAATACATTATTCACTTTATATGGTCCTTCCCAATTGGGAGACCATTTGCCATATTTTGGATCTTTGCTATCCAAAGGAAGTACTGTTTTCCAAACCAGTTCACCCAAGCTGAACGACTTGGCTATAACTTTTTTATTATAAAATTTAGTCATTCTTCGTTTTTGAATTTGCAATCTATCTAGGACGTCTAACTTTAATTTGTCCAATTCTAATAAGTTTTGAACTAGTGATTCGGTATACTCATCATCACTTAACTTATGTTGCAAACACACTCTGATCGATTGCACGTTGGTTTTCATAGGCAAAACAGCCTCATGTCCATAAGTAAGTTGAAAATGAGTAATTTTGGTACTTGACCGAGGCGACATCCTATAAGCCCATAAGGCTTTGTTCAGGCATTCGTGCCAATTTCTGGCATTTTCATCTATCATTTTCCTTACGATATTTTTTAGAATCTTATTAGAAGATTCTGCTTGCCCGTTGGATTGAGCGTAATATGGTGTGGAGTTTACTAATTTAACTCCAAACTCGCTCAAGAATTTATTCACTTGATCCTCATTTAAAGATGTACCGTGATCTACCATCAAAGTTTGTGGAATTCCAAATCTATAAATGATGTGATCACGGATAAATTCTATGACATTCTTCTGGGTGATCTCCTTTAAAGGTACCGCCTCTACCCACTTAGTGAAATAATCGGTTGCAACTATAACAAAAGTATGTTACTTGGACGATGGGGGATAAATCTTCCCTATCAGGTCTATCGCCCAACCCTTGAACGGCCAAGGTTTAATAATAGGTGTCATCTCTCGTGCTGGCGCCCTTTGTATTGGACCATGCTTTTGGCATGCTAAACAACTCTTTGCATACTGAACGCATAATTCTCCCATCTTTGGTAAAAAATATCCACTCCTAATAATTAACCATCTCATCATTTGGCCAGCTTGATGAGCTTCACATATCCCCTCGTGCACTTCAGCCATGATCGTCCTGGCTTCTTGCAAACTTACACATTTTAGCAGTATACCATCAGAGCGTTTCTTGAACAGCTCTTCATCTATCAGTGCATAGTTTAGCAAACGCAACTTCATTTTTCTACTATCTCTTTTATTAGATTCTTTAAGGAACTCCTTAATCTCTGCCCTCCAATCCATTGCATCTCCATCTTGTATTCAATGAAGTTCAATACTCCTCGCCCTTCTTTGGATCACGGGCAATATTGTTCCATACTCATAATTAGACTTCCAATTTAAAACCTTTGAGTACCCTGAGGCCATCTGGGCCAACTCATTTGCCACGTTATTGTATATCCTATTAACGCATTGAAGTTCTACTTCGTCGAATTCTTCTAATAACTCTTGGGCGATTTCATATTGACTCATGATGGAATCACTTTGGCATTTAAAATCACCAATCAGTTGGTGAATTATCAATTGAGAATCGCCTCTAATGTTTACATTTTTTACCCCCATATCTATCATTAGTTCTAGGCCCACGATTAAGGCTTCATATTCGGCCTGATTGTTGGTGCACATCCTATCCAAAGTGAATGCGAACTTGTAGCAAATCCCTAAAGGATTTATCAATGCTACTCCTACTCCTGCACCTTTAGAGGTTTTTGACCCGTCGAAATATAACACCCAAGGTTTTAGCTCGAACGAATTGATTTCTAAATCAATTTCTCCAGGCATGTCAAGGCATGGATGATTGGCTAGGAAGTTAGCCAAAGTCTGATTTTTTACTGCCTTTTGGGGTATGTATTGTATTTCAAATTCTGATAAAGCTAACGTCCAAAGGCCTACCCTTTGGTGTAAAATAGGGCGAGAGAACATATACTTAATCAAATTTACTCTAGAAATCAAATAAACGGTTACGGACCGTAAATAAGCCCTTAATTTTGTACATGTGAAATACAATGCAAGACATAATTTTTCGATAGCAGAATAATTACATTCACATTTTGTTAACCGTCTACTCAAGTAGTAAATCGTCCTCTCTTCACCAAATTGGTCTTCTTGCGCGACCATTCCAGCTATTGATTCTTTTTCAACCGATACATATACTTTCATTGGCCGTCTTTGGATTGGTGACACCAATATTGGTGGACTTGATAAATATGTCTTCAGGCTTTCAAAAGCCTTTTGATGTTCTTCTTTCTAGACGAATTCGTCCTGATTTTTCAGCTTTAAAAGTAGCGAAAAGACTTTAGTTCGCCTTGCACAGTTAGAAATAAAGCGTCTTAAA
Organism: Olea europaea var. sylvestris; assembly: GCF_002742605.1. Taxonomy (NCBI): domain Eukaryota; kingdom Viridiplantae; phylum Streptophyta; class Magnoliopsida; order Lamiales; family Oleaceae; genus Olea; species Olea europaea. Next base: position 13,688,501 of record NC_036241.1, on the reverse strand, counting down.
AAGTTTACTTGGCCTAGAAACCTTTGCAATTCTTTTTTGTTGTTAGATGGTTTGGCCTCTAAAATGGCCTTCGCTTTATTTTTATCAAATTCAATCCCTCTTTTGTGTACCAAGAAACCAAGAAAGTTTCCTGCATTAACACCAAATGCACATTTCAAGGGATTCAACTTTAACTTATATTGCTTCATTCGCTCAAATGAACATCTTAACTGTTTGAAATGGTCCTCTTCTTTAATGGATTTGACCACTATATTGTCTACATACACTTCAACAAACTTGCCTATCATATCATGAACAATTAAATTCATTGCCCTTTGATAAGTTGCTCCTGCATTTTTCAGGCCGAAAGGCATGACTACCCATTCGAAACATCCTAGAGACCCAGGGCATTTAAAGGCAGTTTTGTGTATGTCTTCCTCAACTATATAAATTTGATTGTATCCTGAATACCCATCCATGAAAGAATACATGACGTGTCCGGCAGTTGAGTCTACTAAAGAATCTACCGTGGGCATTGGATACTCATCTTTGGGCGTGGCTATGTTTAAATTCCTAAAGTCTATGCACACCGTTAGTTTACCATTCTTTTTTATTACTGGCACGATATTGGACTACCATTCAACATACCTGGCTGTTCTAATAAAGCCTGCTTTTAATAATCATTCTATCTCTTTCTTAATCTCAGGGAGTACATTAGGAGCAAAATGTCTGGGAGGTTGCCTATGAGGTTTAAAATTAGACTTAGTTGGTAATCTATGTTCCACCAAGTCTCTATCTAAACCAGACATTTGTTCATGTTCCCAAGCAAAACAATCTTTATTCTCCTTTAACAAAGCGACTAATTTATCACTAACCTCTTGATCGAGCATCTGGCTGATGAATGTTGGACGATCTTCTCCTTCATTGCCAATATTTACTTTAATCAGAGGGTCTTATACTTGAGCGTATCCAGGCTTGATGATCCGCATTACTTCATCGTCCAGCTCCCTTGTAAGCATTTCTTCTTCTAAACAATCCACCTTATTGACTTCTCGGCCAATACTTTGTTCCAATTCGAATACTGCTAATTTGTCTTTCATCGCTTTCAGGGCTGCCTCTTCTTTCACCTTGTCCTTGCATTCTTTATTGAAAGCCATTAATTTGGCTTTGAAGGCCTGAATATCGGTCATTTGCTCTTGTTGCTTATAACTCATTCAAGACTTCTTAATTATTCTTTTGTCAATTACTGGCTCTTCTAAAGCCACTATATTTGGCCTCATCTGTCTGAACATTTCAGTGAGTGCTTCCACTGAAAATGACTCTTCACTCTGCGCAAAAATTTGAGTTTCTTCCCCATCTTGTACTATCCTGACAGATCCATAGTTTCCTTCGTACATGAACTTTTCCACTGAATTTGCTTCTGCGACAAAAGGCCTATGATCGGCTTACACCACCTCTGCTTCAACCTTGTTATTCCAAAAAACCAGGCATTGATGGAGCGATGAGGGTATACATCAACTTCCGTGTATTCAATCTCTTCCTAGTAACACATTGTAACTAGTAGGACCATCTATTACAAAGAAGATTGTGGTCCTAGTAGTTGTACCTATAGTTATGTCCAATGGCATAACTCCCTTAGCTGCGGTTGCTCCTCCATTGAAACTTGTAATGATGACTTCTGTTGGAATCATATCCCCTTCTGTCTTTGCAAATTTTCTCATCATCCTAGATTGAATGGTGTTTATAGTTGCTCCGTTATCGACAAGCACTTTTGCCACAGGTATGCCGTTAACTAGAGCTTTAACGTACAACGGCCTCAAGTGTTTAGTCAATTTCATGGCTGGCCGTTTAAAAATAACCTTTTCGACAGCCTCTATTTCTACTTCCTGCTCGTTCTCTGTCGAGTTATCCTTTTGTGATAAGTCAATGTGTAATATATCGCACTGAGTCTCTGTCTCCTGAATTTCCTTCTTACTGTTTTCTGATGCTTCCTCGTCCGTTACCCAACCTGTGGGAGGAGGCATTATTCTTGGAGGTGATCTATATTTTTCAGAGCGAGGTACTCTCTTCTTCCTTTTGGGCGTCCAGTACAGCACATAAAAATTGAAAGAACGCCCAGATGGTTCTCCCAATAAATCTACTTCACGAACTCCCTCTCGATGTAGTTGCTTCAACAGAGTATTGTACGATACTCCTCTCCTTCTTCTTTCTGCTTCTAGGTCGATTTCCTCTTCAATGTCTGTCATACAATTATCTTCCTCACCATTGTAGGCCTCTCTAGAAGTCTGGCCTTCTTCATGTTCCAGCACGCATACTTCTCCTTCGTTATCCTATCTTTCTTCTTCTTCTTTCGCTTTATTCTTAAACTCACTGGCTAGTAAATAATTATTAGCCACAACAGGAGGTAACGTACCGAATTAAATAGTAAGGGTTTGATCTGGATCTTCTCCATCCCTTCTGTCTCGCTCAAACTTTGATCTCCCAGAAAAAGTTTCTGGCAACTCTTTCATTGATTCATCTGTACCAGTCTTTTCACTATCTTTGAGAACATTTTGATTGGCTACCTCGAGTAGTTTAGGCGCCTTAGGACGTGGCACTCCCTATTGTTGCCTCATCATTCGTCCATAATTTCATTGAAAACGCCTTTGTTGGGTTCTAGTCATCTCGTTGAAGGGTATTGCCTTTCATGCATTATACTGGAACGAATGCCATACATTTGGTCGGCTAGGTTGTGGCCTGAATGTTCTCCCATTATTTACTGGCCTGAACTGCCTCTCAAAAGGCGGTCCCTTATAGAACGATGTACCTCGTCCTCTACTAGGCTGAGCGTTTGGGAAGAAAGTAGGGCAATGGGGATGCTGCCATATCCCTGATTTCTCCGTATTCCCACTCACTTCTCTTTTACATCTTGCACACAAGACGTCTTCATCCTTTTTTGACTCCTTTCCTTTAATACGCTCGAAGACACTGGCATGTAGTCCAGGATCTTCTTCTCCATCATCTATAACCAATTTGAATTTTGGCAACTTGTTTTTGAAACCAGACGTCACCATATTTACTCCAAGTGGCTGTGGAAAAGGATTTTCATCCACTGCCATCTTCTTCTTATCGTCGAACGTAATTTGTCCTGATTCAATGGCATCATGTAACACATGGCGAAAAATCAAGCAATTGTTAGTCAAATGTGACCATGCATTATGCCACTTACAATATTTTTTACCCTTGATTTGTTCAGGGTTTGGCAATTTATGCTTATCGCTCAGCTTTATCTGCTTATCCTTATATAATTTATCAAATATAAGGTCAGCTTTGGTTACATCGAACAAGAACTTTCTAGTTTTACGTTTTCATCTTTCATAGGCCCATCCTTGCCCGATGGTCTAGGCTTAGCTATTATAGGACAAATATACGCGTTTCCTTTGATTAGTTCAGCCAAACACATTTCGATCTGATCGTATGACTCGTTATTGATGGTATGAACATCAAAATTTGGGTCTCTATAATAAGCCCCCTTGCTAGAATTTTTTATCTGCTCTTCTTCTCTTATCAATCGTTCATACCTAATCACGTTCGCGCTTAATTGGAAAAGGTCAGGAAATTCATTGTCTTGGAATTTCTTTTTCAAATCAAAGCTCAAACAACTTTGAGCGATTTTGACAAACTCTTTTTCGGGCAGAGGTACAAAACATTTACTTCTTGTTGACTTGAACCTTTAGAGGAAACCTTCTGCCCATTCGTTTGGCATTTGACGTAGGTTCGCCAAATCGGCCAAAGTAACTTCAGACTCTGTCTTATAAAATTGAGCGTGGAATAATTGTTCCAAATGTTGCCATGTTTGAACAGAATTTGCTGGCAAATTGATGAACCAGAAGAAAGCTACTCCTGTTAATGAACTAGGGAAAAACCTCATTTTATGATAATCAGTTACGTCACCACTTTGCAGTGTGAATCGTCCTATGTGTTCTAGAGTAGACACCTCCCCTAAATCAGTAAACAGTGAGAATTCTGGCACTTTATACCCTCTAGGCCATGGATATGCTTGGTCTATCCAATCAGGATATGGCTTTGTGTAAGTCGGCCTAATGACAAGACGAACCCCAAAAGCCATCTGGTCCTGTACGATTTCTATAATCTGATTCCTCAACATGACGTTGGGGTCATATGGAATCCCTACAGATTGGTTGACCGGTTGATTTGCTTGAGGCCTGATATTTGGTCCTTGATTAGGAATAAAGTTACCATGATTTGGGCTATTGTTACCATTAGCCTGAACATTTATTTCCTCATTAACACGTGGGATATTCTGCCCGTTATTTAGGACATTATCTCTTACATTTGGATTATCCCCCAAGTTAGGTGTACCACTACTATTATTCTGATTTGGCATTACACCATCCCCTTGATTTGAAGTAGAGGGACCGAAATGTAGTTCTATCCCTTGACTTGGGTTTAGGACTGGGAAATTATGTCCCACAATTGTCCTAATTTGAAAGTGGTTTGCAAGAAGCGTACCTGGTTGACAAATTTGGCCTACTAACTTATTCATTATTTCATTCAAAGTATTCAGTTGTTTGACCATGTTGTCATAATGTGCATTCCTATTCTGGGTAAATCTTTCCATATTATGAATATTTCGAAGATTTACCTGTTCAACGACATCTTGTGTGAGTTCTCCAAGTAGTGCACGCATAGTTCGAGGACTCAACTCTACCATTGATTCGTAACGACTGTTACTGCTTTGATCCTGTCCATCTATTCATGGAGAGCTATGCTGCTCTTCATATCGCTCGATCACAGACTGGACTCCTCCCTGACTTGTTGCTTTCTTATCGGATCTCTGAGACATATTGTTTCACCTTTTGTATCTTCAACACCAAACACCACTGTCCCACTGGGCGTGTCAAATTGTTTCGCGCGGGTTAGTCGCTAACAATTAAAAAAGGAATCAGACGATTGTGTAAGGGACAAACCTCTTGAGACAAAGTCTCAAAAAGGGATGTTTTTATTGGCAATGACTTTACAATTGGAAAATAAAAACAGAATGCCTCCAAGGGGCGCAAGCACACGAGTTACTGAAAAAGAAGTATTTAAATCTAAACTAAGAAATTAAAAGTTACATATTCTCTGTTTGAGAGTGTTTGATTCGGGTTCCTTTGCTCTATGTCTTTTCTTCCTTTTATACTCCCTGGATGATCTTTTCGTGATCAACCGCTTAAAAACTGCTTGATCGCTCTATAACTGCCCACTTTCCTCGTAGTGGCCAACTTGTCATGGAACTGCCTTCTCTAACTGCTGCCATTACTTTTTGTCGTTCAACCGTCTTCAATTGAATTTCTTGAATCGTGGAACCTGATAGGACTACCCAATAACTGCTTCATTAACTGCACTTTTGGGTAACCATAACATCTTATGTTTGCTAAGATGTTGGGCGACTCGAATGTTTGGATGAGAGCAGAGTCACAGCTCTGGGCGACTGCATGGCAATTCATTCGCTCAAATCTTGGGCGACTTGCAACTTTGGGCGATGGTATTACTGCGTTCATGGACTTCCCTATTTGGGCCTTTATCCTGCATTGCTTGATTGGGTCGTTCTTTGGGCTATTTGATTTTGGGGATCTTCTAATTGGGTTTTATTCCTTGGGCTATTCAACTTGGGCTGAACTTTTTGTGTGTCAACACCCCCCAAACTGCTACCACATCTCTGCCCACCGTCGTCATCATTATCGTCATTATCACCACCACCAGGTCCACCACCTTCACATCAACCAGTAATAGTTGGATGTTGGCTACAATAATATCTTCTTCTAACATGTTTCGATAGTCACTCTTTGTATGAAAGGAGAGAGGGGGTGTCGTTAAAAATTTAGAAAAAAAATATATTTTTTAAAAATAATGGGAACCAAATAAGGCTCAGATTCTAATTTACTCATTGTCCATGAAAATATAGAGAGCAAAAATGTTAGAATTTAAAGTGCCAACCATGTTGCATTAATAATTATAATTACTTGTAGATAGTTTGTTCCGAGACAATCATGACATTGGATTTCAATGAATTTAGAAATGGCTGAAGTAAGTTGGAGCCAAATATTTTCAAAATAGTATTATAAATAAATAGAGCGAATAATGATAGATGAAATTCATTGATCAATGATATTATGATCACTAATTCTGATATAATCAACATTTATCACATATACGCATTAATTTCTGATAACGATATGGTCGATGATGCTTTGACCATTGATTGCTTGTGATGAAGCCATTGGTGTCAATGACGGTGAACAAGTAATAGTTTCTTTAGGGTTTGGTGGATAAGGAAGATGAAGTGTTCTATTTTTAAGTTCTTTTTTCTTTTAGATTATTTTGATCTTGAAGATGTTCTAAAACTCTTTGACGCAGTCCTTGGAATATTATTGATTCAAGTCAAACTATGATAATTAATAATTATATTTTATACAATTATCTAAATCATTAAATGAGAAAAAGAAAGTATTCCAAAGTTTAAGGATCAAACTGCAAATATTTAAAAATTGATTCGGACCAAACATTGATAATTGAAGAATGTGTAGAATCAATTGGATGCAAATGGAAAACAACGGACTGAAATTGCACTTAAAAAGGGCCAAAAGTGACAAGAAGAAAATTTGAGGACCAAACTGAACTTCCCTCAGTAATCGCCGGTGCCGCCTTACGTTTGACGTTGAATACTGAAATGGCTTCAAAATTGCTGATGTATTACATTCATTAACCTCTTTCTCTTTGCTTATGCACATCTCTGCATTAATTTTTGTTCCTTCATATAGAGATAGAGATAGAGATAGAGATCACTTCTACTGCCACATCGTCATTTTGTGTCCATGTGGCATTTCAAACACAAATCCCGGCCAAAAATATGAAACCTACATAAACACAATCAAGAGAGGTGACTTGTTTTCATCTATCTATCTACCTTCCATTTCTTTGAAAATGTCTTCATCAAGAATCATGTTCTTCTTCACTGTTTTACTGATATTCATCTCTACTGCAAAACCAGATGGTGATGGTAATGGTAATGGTAATGGTAATGGTGGCGGCTATGGTGATGGTGTAGGCATTTCGACACCAAGTACTTGTACAAACTGCTCAATCTGCCCATATCCTTGCCGCTCTCAGCCGCCTTCGCCTTCTGGGTACCACTCGTATGGCGCGCCGCCACCGCCTTCTCCGGTGGCACAAGTGAACTGCCCACCAGATGCTCCGGTTCAGTGCTGCCAGCAGCAATATGCACCTCCCACTCCTTTTTATTATCCTTATAACAACTATTCTGGTTCAACACATTTTCAGGTCATCAAGCCCTATATTTCATGGTGGATTTTCGGTTTGGTGACTCTCTTTCGTGTTCATCAGGTTTGAAGAAATTTCAGTGGCCTCTATCAGCTAGTTTCCATTTGTAATTAAATTAATGATCCTACCCTTGAAAAAGAACTTGTTTTTCCGTTACGTTGTGAAACTTATGTAGAAGGTAGTTCAAGTGATTTATCTTAATCACTAATAAGTGTATGGTTTCATCTTATAATTACACTTTATTGACACGCAATTTCGTTTTAAAAGTATTTATTTTAGTCCTTGTTTGAGCCTCATTTTAAGGAAAATTTGTATTTTTAAATAATGATTGATGAAGAATGAGTGGTTAAAAATTAAGAACAAATTTTGAATTTGCGTGTAATATTATTTTATTGAAATACAAATAAAGTTTTAGAAGAATGACGCTCAAACAAAGGCTTAATGCGTTTCCAAGAAGTAAAACAATATTTCATTTAAAGCTTCATTTTTTTTTCTTTTATCTATTTTCTCTTCTCATTGTTTGAAGATTATTATTATTATTATTATTTTATTATTATTATTTTTCATTTCTCTCTCTGCCTATATGTGAATGAAAAACCTAACTGTTTACTAGAAGTAAAAGTTAGTCATAGTAATATTAGCTTTTAGCTTCTTGTACTCTGGGGCATATTTATTTAACAATTTAAGGAATTTTATAATTTTCCTAATTATCTTTAGATTACTATTTAATTATAATAGTTTTTTTTTTTTTGGACCTATATTTAATTAATAATTTCTTCCAGATGTACTAAGCTGTGATTATAGTGTATTATACTATAATTTAAATCAAAATAGGTTTCATATGGATTTTTATTGAGCTAATTTCAGATATGGTCACTAAAGTTTGAATTTCAAATTGATCCTTATATATTCTTTTAACCCATTTAATTACTGAAGTCAAATAATGTTATATATTGGGTTATTCCGTTTGTAAAAGCAAAGTGTTATCCATTCGACTTGTTGCTATAAATGTCGAGGTAGACTCATGGGTGTCAATTCAACACGTCGATTTCATGTTGTAAGATACAAAATCCAATTGTGTCATAAATTTTCGTATTTACTACTTTTATAACAGTGACAAATGTGAATTTCCACCCTTTAAGAAGTGAATACTTAAATTAAAATAGCACATGTAAAGTCACCATTCAAGGTATAAATTTCACTTTTTGTGGTATCTTTTCTTCTTTATAGCGTGTTTGCTTATATTCAGAAACTCGACTTCAAGTTAGAACAACGAGGAATGATTAGAAATCGCAGAAATACAAATTAAACCACAACCTGCTGGAAGTGCAAAATCTTGAAGAATGAAGAACACGATTTCAAGGCACAACTTTGGACTTCCTTAAGATGCTATTTGGCCCCCCTAAATCGTGATGCACTTGACCATGTAAATATGCCTTCAAGATAAAAAATAAAGTCTTAATATGTTGTCTGCATCGTGCATACACGAAGACAACCATAACACCAAATAATTAAGAAGTCTATACTCGATGAATGTACTTAATCTACTGCCGACAATGAAGTACAAACAAGATTTTGAAAAGAATTGTAAGCATTAATAGTTTTAATGCAAGAAGTTTGGAAAAAGGGAGAAGAAACGATTAGAGAGACTACCTAAAACTGTAAAATATGATCTACGAGGAACATTTCATACGTTTAATCTTGTAAGGCACTTTGTTTGAATATTGCTTGGTGTTTTTGGGTCAATATTTTAAATGTGCAATTTGTACAACCATCGCAAACCTTATTTCCTTGTGAATTAAAGAATCTAAGCAACCTCAACTAGTTATGTTAAATATAAAATTTTGTTCGCTATAATTAAATTTAGTAAAACATTATGAAAAATCAATTGTAATAGGAATACATTACATACATATAAAATAGACGATAGTAATTCAAGAAAAATTTAGAACAATGATTAGAAATATACCTTTTCTTTTCTTTTCTTTCCTTTTTTTTTTTTTTTAAAATGTAAACAACACATCAAAATGTTCACTTAGTTCGACCAAAAAGGCATAATATGAGGATTTTAGGATCAACCCAATCCACTATGTGCAAACTACCTCCCAAAGAGAGCAAAATACAGAGAACCACTCAGATAATGAGTTTGTTCATCGATCCTCAAAGGATCTCCAAACTGGACATAACTCTATTATCTCAATCTATCAAAAATCGAACTACAACAGATAGCCAATAACTCAGACCTCTCAATTACTGTAGCAAGACATGTTTATACGAGTTTTCTTAGATTCAACACCCTGGAAATTATTTAGATTCAACCAGAAAGAAAAAGAAAAACACCATGGCATTAGTATATGGTATATTTCTCATATCATTGATCTTAGATTTAGTTTAGGACATTGGGCTGAGAAAAGGTTCATGTGAGTTGCGGGTGGCACATTAACAGACGTAACTCCTTTCATACCAAATTTTGTTATCACTTTGTACTGGTAAGATTCTTGTGTTATTGTTAACATATCTTCCTGCATATTTCTATTTATCACCATCCACAATTTTCTTGACATTTTCTAAGTCTTTCATGTCAAATTCAGATTTTAGAATATTCTTAAGTCCCATTATCACAACTTTACTAGAGCTGGTCGGTAGCATATTGTCTACATATAAGAGTAAATATATCTCACTGCCAATTTTAGAGTTTCTATAATATAAGAAATGGTCATATTCAGTTATCATAAAACTTTTAGAACATGTGTCAAACCTTAAATACCACAGTCTTGGACTTTGTTTGAGTCCGTACAGGGATTTTTGCAATTTACAAACAAAATCAAATTTCCCTTTTTTTTTTTCAGAACCTTGAGGTTGACACAGTCTTCATCCAATTCCCTATGTAAGAATACAGTTTTGACGTCTAATTGTTCAAGTTTCCAATTGAATTGAACAACTAGAGCAAGTATTAGCCTTATTGTTTTATATTCGATTACAGGTGAAAAAATTTCATTGTAATCCACACCTTCCCTTTGAGTCAACCCTTTGGTTACAAGCATTGCCTTATACCTCAAAGGGTCAGTATGTGAGATCCCTTCTTTGAGTTTATAGATCCACTTACATTGAACCTTTTCTCTAACGCTTTGGTTTCTTTATAGGTTTCCATGTCTTATTTTCAAGTAAAGATTTCATTTCTTCTCTCATAACATCTCTCCAATTTTGGGACTTGGAATCGTTCATTACTTCTTTGTAAGATAAAGGTTTAGCATGTTCTAAGTTCCCACTAGTGATTAGGGCAAAGTCTGTTAGATTATTTGTCTAATACTTGGGGTTAGGTTTAATTTGTCTCCTTTACCTGTCTCTCACTAATTGATAATCTTGAGTACTAGTTTCATTTGCAGGGTTATCAAGTGTCACAATTTTCGTTTCAATTTCAGTTTGGGATGGTATGCCTTCATCTCATCCGCGTTATCTACCCTTTCCACTAGGCTGTTCATATCTGAGGTTCAGTTATTTTAGATTGATTATGACTTAATCTTGTCAACTTCACCTCATTCTATGAAGTACCCTTTTCAGTTGGATCTGGTTTGTCAGTTTTATCCTTTAGGCATGGCATTTCAAACTCATTAGACCCTACATTTCTACTATCAATGATCTTAATACCCTTAACACTTAGTACCCATAACATATACCCTTTAACTCCTATAAGGTATCCAAACATAACACACTTGGTAGCCCTTGGGTCTAATTTTCCTTCAATCTAATGTGCATATACAGCACATCCAAAGACTCTAATGTGTGACAGCTTTGGTGATTTTCCAATATAAAGTTCCTGTGGAGTATTGAACGCTACAGAACTGTAAGGGGACCTGTTTATCAGGTAGCCTACATTGCATAAAACCCATAACTTATAACCATACATCTTACTTTATTCATAAGAGTTCTATGGATTGGTGTGTATGCTTAACGATCCTATACCTAATTATTCCCTTTTGTTTGTAAAAGTTATCAAATTCAGCATTACCAATCCATTATCCATCCTTAAGGTTTTCAGTTTCTTGTACAATTGATTCTCAACCATCTTTAGCCACATTCTGAATTTTTGAAAAGTTCGGGATTTGGATTTTAAAGGGTAGGGCCAGACCTTTCTAGAATAGTCATCAATTATAGAAAGAAAATATTTGTTCCCATCAAAGGTTGGGTGATTTTCTGGACCTCATAAATCTGAATGAACATAGTTTAATAGTCTATTTGTCGTGTGTAACCCTATCTTAAAGCTTACTCTATGAGACTTCCATAGCACGCATGCCTCATAAAAGTTAAGAAGTTCTATTCTATCTTTTCCAAGTAGTTTTTGGTCATTTAGATATTTTAGGCCCTTGTTACTAATATGACTCATCCTACAATGTCATAATTCGGATTTACTTTCAGTTATGGTTAAAGATATTGACTCTTGAGGATATACCGTTTTTCCCATTAGATAGTACAAACCATTCCTTTTTGGTCCCTTCACAACTACAAGAGATCCTTTTAGAATTTTCAAAGTATTATTTTTAGATTTGAATGTATGTCTCTCATCTTCAAGGATTCCCAATGAAATGAGATTTCTTTTTAGATTGGGACATGTCTCACATTCTTAATCTGTCCAACAATGTCATCATGCATTTTGATTGCAATGTCACCAGTTCCAAGAACATTTTGCGAGTTATTATCACCCATATATACCTTTATGTGTTCTATCTCTCTATAGTTACGAAATCAAGATTTATTTGAACACATGTGAAGAGTGCATCTAGAGTCTAGTATCCAGTCAATATCTGTTTCTTCATTGGTCACAGTCATAACAAGAACGTTGTCAAGTTCAGAACTCACAGCAGCATTGTTTAACTCAATGTTGTTATATTCTTTCAGCTTCTTCTTCAATTCAAAGCAATCTCTTTTACACTTAGTACCCATAACATATACCCTTTAACTCCTATAAGGTATCCAAACATAACACACTTGGTAGCCCTTGGGTCTAATTTTCCTTCAGTCTAATGTGCATATACAGCACATCCAAAGACTCTAATGTGTGACAGCTTTGGTGATTTTCCAATATAAAGTTCCTGTGGAGTATTGAACGCTACAGAACTGTAAGGGGACCTGTTTATCAGGTAGCCTACATTGCATAAAACCCATAACTTATAACCATACATCTTACTTTATTCATAAGAGTTCTATGGATTGGTGTGTATGCTTAACGATCCTATACCTAATTATTCCCTTTTGTTTGTAAAAGTTATCAAATTCAGCATTACCAATCCATTATCCATCCTTAAGGTTTTCAGTTTCTTGTACAATTGATTCTCAACCATCTTTAGCCACATTCTGAATTTTTGAAAAGTTCCGGATTTGGATTTTAAAGGGTAGGGCCAGACCTTTCTAGAATAGTCATCAATTATAGAAAGAAAATATTTGTTCCCATCAAAGGTTGGGTGATTTTCTGGACCTCATAAATCTGAATGAACATAGTTTAATAGTCTATTTGTCGTGTGTAACCCTATCTTAAAGCTTACTCTATGAGACTTCCATAGCACGCATGCCTCATAAAAGTTAAGAAGTTCTATTCTATCTTTTCCAAGTAGTTTTTGGTCATTTAGATATTTTAGGCCCTTGTTACTAATATGACTCATCCTACAATGTCATAATTCGGATTTACTTTCAGTTATGGTTAAAGATATTGACTCTTGAGGATATACCGTTTTTCCCATTAGATAGTACAAACCATTCCTTTTTGGTCCCTTCACAACTACAAGAGATCCTTTTAGAATTTTCAAAGTATTATTTTTAGATTTGAATGTATGTCTCTCATCTTCAAGGATTCCCAATGAAATGAGATTTCTTTTTAGATTGGGACATGTCTCACATTCTTAATCTGTCCAACAATGTCATCATGCATTTTGATTGCAATGTCACCAGTTCCAAGAACATTTTGCGAGTTATTATCACCCATATATACCTTTATGTGTTCTATCTCTCTATAGTTACGAAATCAAGATTTATTTGAACACATGTGAAGAGTGCATCTAGAGTCTAGTATCCAGTCAATATCTGTTTCTTCATTGGTCACAGTCATAACAAGAACGTTGTCAAGTTCAGAACTCACAGCAGCATTGTTTAACTCAATGTTGTTATATTCTTTCAGCTTCTTCTTCAATTCAAAGCAATCTCTTTTAAAGTGTCCAAGTTTTCCACAGTGATAAACATTTTTTGTTGCTTTTAACTCTTGATTTATATCTTGCTTTAGATTTAGATTTGAATCTTTTATTCTGTCAATGGTTCTTTTTTTTTTTCAGTTATCCCTCTTACTGACAAGCTCTCGTCTCTTGAATTAGTTCTTGATTCTTTTCTAACCTCCAATTCCCTAGATCTTAGGGCATTTGTTGCGATTGTTTGTGTTAAGGCATCTCTTGAGTATTTTATAGCATTTCAGATATCTTTATAAGATTCAGGTAAAGAGTTTAGAAAGATCACTACAAGATCTTCATCTTCAAACTTTTTATCATTATGATGAGCGAAGCTCTTAACTAGTATGCTGAAATCACTCAAGTTAGCCTCTAAGTCTTTCCCAGCATCAATTTTAAAATTGAACAATTTTTCTAGGAGGTAAATTTTATTTGGTAAAGTCTTGATCAAGAACAAATTATTTAAGGTTGTCCATAAGTCTTTAGAGTTTTGGAATCTTCTACTTTCCTTACAATATTATCAGACAGATGCAAAATAATTGAATTATAAGCAATTTCATTCATTTCTAGAATTTCATCCGGCTTTGCTTTAAGTTTAGCAGGATATGTGTTTGGGTCATCCAAGGCTTTAACGACCCTTTGTAAGACCAATATGGCTCTCATTTTCTACTTTAAAATTGAGTAATCCCCTTTTCATCGAATTGTGATAATTCGACCTTCGAATCCATCAGAGGTTCTGTAAAAGGCGGCCACTACTAGTGGACATGAGTGATTTATCAATGTGCGATCACTCAAGTGCAGAAAAATGGTTCCTAAAAGAATTAAAGAAAGATTGATTACAGAATGAAATCAACTACCCTAACTTGCACAATCAATACAGTAAACACAAGCAATCGCAGTGTTGTTAATGCAAGATTACACAACAAGTATAACGGATTCAGAATGATAAATCCTATACATGCTCCTATGTCAGATTAATTTTGTAACACTGAGTACTCAATGCACAACAATTAATCTACAGATCAATGAACAAGTTAATATGTAAACCAGGATTATCCGGAGAAAGTTCAAGAACAATCTCACCCAGCATTGTTGAACAACAGAGCTATTAAATTCAAAGAACACCCTTTTTCCTTCTAGGTAACGTCCCAAACGGCCAAGAAAGAAAATGCCAAATCACTTTACCTTCACACTTAAGAAAAATTATGAGTAACTTTAACACACTTGTTTAGATCTGCACAAATTTAAAAAAAAGAAATATTTTCAAAGAAAAATTTCAGTGAAACCAAAACCCTTTTAGGTCTCCAATCACCTCAAGAATACTGCTTATTTTCAGAATACAAATTTTTACCCAGAAGCTCTAAGAAATGGTTATGATACCAGACTTGTTGGGTATTTTAATCCAAAGATCACAAACAATATAAACCGAACCAAACACAAAGTGCAAAAAGGTAAAGAACACAGTAAAATGTTCACCTAGTTCGGCCAAAAAGACTTAATTTGGGGGGCTCAAGATCAGTCCAATCCACCATGTGCAAACTACTTTTCAAAGAGAACAAAGTACAAAGAACCACGCAGACAATTAGTTTGTTCATCAAAGGATCTCCAAATTGGACACAACTCTCTTCTCTCAATTTATCAAAAGCCAAACTACAACAGATAGCCAATATCTCATATCTATCATTTACTATAGCAAGACGTGTTTACAAGAGTTTCTCTTAGATTAAACATCCTGGAAATTATTCCAAATTCAACCAGAAAGAAAAAGAAGAAGGACGCTTCAAGAGAGAGAGAAGACTAGAAAGTCTAAGAGCCAAGAACAAAAAACCACACCCACCAAATTCTTTAGAGACTTTCAAGAGTCATATTAAAGTGTTGGAAGATCAGTACCGTCCATCAAATCCAACGGCTCACAAGTGGGCTAAAGAAACACAAATCCAAGTATCAATGCTTATACTAATCGTAGGTTGCCACCTCAGACATCTCAACTAGTTCCCAAAACAATTACAAGAATAACGAGGTTTAAGTTGCATTCTAGAGAAATACGCTTTCCCTTCAAATCATTCAATTGTGTTAGACCTAATTGTGGAATAGGATGCTTTAGTATGCAAAATTAAATTATAATGGACTGTATAACGTAGAATGCTTTGATTTACTTTTCATGTTTTATATTATTTATTACGGTTCAATGATAATTTCACAATTTAATATTGCTATCCATAAACATTTACAAATGATCCAGTTTTTGCCTACTAAATTCCAAAATTTGGCAGACAATGTTTTGTGTAATCCGTAGATAATATTTTTTTTTTTTTTTTTTTAAGTAAAAGAATATGAATGGCCTTTGTTGATGGTTTAATAAAGGAATATTCTTAAGTCTTTGATGCCGAGAACTGCAAAAGAGTTGCCGTCTGCCAGGAAAGTATGGGCCCACTCAGGCCCTTTTACATTTTTTGGCACCCACCAAATTTAATTTATTTTCGTTCCCAATTTTATTTCTATTCTAGTTGTTGTAATTCAAAATAAAAAAATCAAAATTTTTTGGTTAAGTTAGAGTCACATAGAATTAGTTTTCCACGGTTGTTGTTAGCCACTGCTGACTTTTCACGATTGCAATACCACTTCTCGTTCGATGTTAGAATATTAAACATGTCACCAACAATTAATCTCGAGTTAAAGAATAGACAATAAGTTAAAAATTTTGCCTATCATATTCTACGGTATCTAATATTGCATGAAAACTTATACTTATAAACATTTCGAATATGTCTAACGAAGTAGAATAATTGAAAGTCTAATCGTCAATGATCACAAGTAATCAGTTGTTAAAGTATCATTGACGACATTACCTATAATATTGTTGTCGGTAATTTTACCTTAAATTGTGATAAATATTGTTTTCATCATATCAAGAATTATACTATCATTGGGATTAGTTGCTCAATTTATTTTTATTTAATTAATATTCAATTATACACTTAATATTCACATATAAGAAACCAATTTCGTGTAAATCTAGCCATCTTATATGTTGCTACAATTAAAGTGTTAACTAAGCCAACTTATATACGTAATTAAAATCATCCACTTACTAGCAATTTACAATTATTTTGGATTCATCTATTTTTTCAAGTAAAATTACTAGAGTACAATAAATTCCTTGCCAATAAAATAAATTCTTCGAGTGACTCATCAGTGATCAACGATAAATATTAGAAAAAATAAAATTTTCTGGTAAAATCCTATTTTCCCCTGGTTGAAATGATATGCTAATTGAAAGCAGCTCATTCGATAACTAGAGGTAGAAACGACCCATTCTTATTTTCAACCACACAAAAATTCCATAAAATAATATTATACGCAAATAAAATACTTTTCATTCTTTTTCAATCATACATTTTTCAAAAAATACTATTTCAACTATTAAAATTTGAAAAGAATGGAGGTCAAAAGGGGGCATAATGTGAAATTAGCCCAAGTTTGGCCCCCATTTTTGAAGTGAAAGTGGGTCTAATAGTATTTTTTTTAAAAATGAATAGTTGAAAAAAAAAAGGAAAAATTTTCGATTTACGTATAATATTATTTTATATGTGGTTAAAAATAGGAAAAAGAAATATGAAATAGAATTTAATGGGCCAAACGGGAGCATAGAGCAAGTTTACCAAATCACCCTTGACAGCATTATAGAACAACAGGTATTGTTTGTAATTTCACAAATAATCGTGGCCATCGAAGTAAATACATTTTCAACATAGAGTTCTCAGCGAAATAAAACCAAACAATACGTACCATTACATCAATACAGAGTAAACAATTTAACAGGTAATTTTCCGTAGGAACTTCTTTCTCTCTCTCTTAACTTGCAGATAATTTTTTTTTTCCTTTTTTTTTTGTTTTTTAATTTCTTCCTTTTAGATCTCTCGATCTTTCTCTTTCTGATCATCTTTCAATTTGGTTCTTTTTATTTAAATATTTAATCGACTCTTGCATTTTCTCTAAATTTCTGTTTTTTCTTCTGGAATTTCAGAATTAATGGTGGGTTTTATTTGATAGATATATATATAACCACATGCAACGCATGCATTGTCTTCTAAGGACAGAATCTTGGAGGGTTTCTGTTAGATTGTAGTTTTGATGACCATTGATCACTTTTTATTCCATTTCTTAATTAGGGTTTTTTTTTTCCCCAGGAAAAATTATTTTATTGGAATTTGTTGCTGGTAATTATCAAAGGTTGAAACTTGGGAATACCTGGAAAATTTGAAAAAAAAAAGGTGAATTTTTGTTAGATTGTAATTTTGATGATTACTGATCACTTTTGAATGTAAATCTGAAAATTGTGTTTTGTTCCTTTGTTGGTTTATCCTGGTGTTAAAATTATTTTATTGGAATTTCTTTCTGGGAATTATAAAAAGGTTGAAACTTGGGAATTACTGGAAGTTTTGATGGTATAAAGGTGAGTTTTTTCTTCTTCTTCTTTTTTTCTCATTTCTTTTTCAGGTTAGATGACTACATTTGGTTTCATGAGGATTAATTGCATGGCTGACCACC
>NC_036241.1:13646789-13665809 GCF_002742605.1 Olea europaea var. sylvestris | reverse complement strand
GTTGGTCCAAAATGAAAAATGAGGAAATGAAAGTTTTTTTGAAAAATGAATGGTAGAAAATCAAAAAAATATTTTCGGTTTATCTGTAATATTATTTTATATAAGATTGTGGTTGAAAATATGAAAGAGAGAAATGGAATGTAATGGAATTTAATATAATGAGATTCAAGAGTTCTTTTAAAATTAACTTAGTCAAAAGTTCTTATTTTCACTTTGAATTTTAAAAATTTGAATATTATCACATTAACCTCTTGAATGGTAAAAGACAGAGATACATTTAAATATATTATGTAATTACAAAATATTGAATAGTTTAAAAGATATTATTACCCTTTTAGTGAATAATTGTAAATCAAACATTTTCTCAATTATAAAACTGCAGAACGAGTTTCAAACACAGAAAAACTCTCATTTTTCATCTGCTTGAACCTCAAAATATAAAAAAAACTTCAAATGTAGAAGTCAGAATTTTTTTCAGATCCATTACTTCAAATCGATAAGTATATTTTTACACATGCTTAATTTCGATTTCAGTAAATTAATGTACGTTTAAGTAGTTAAATAACACAGTAGTTAGTAGAATTTTTTTTTAATAGATCTATAATTTTTTTCTTTAGAACCTTAGAAAAATAAAAAGTCATACGCAAAATAAACAGTCTGGTGATTAACTGTGGGATGGTAACGAAAACTGTTAGACAGCAGACAGCCGACTGTTAAAAGACTGTCTAACAGCCGACTATCTAAGTCGACGGCTGTCTAACAGTCGACTTAGACAATCGGCTGTTTCGGCTTTAAACAGCCAATTGTTGGCTGTAAAACAGTCCATAGTCGGCTGTTTTCCGACTGTTTTACGAATTTTTTTATTATTAATTTCTGTTTTGGCAATTGTCTTATAATGTTAATTACAAGTTGATTAAATATCTGAATTTTTGTTGTTATAATTGATTTACAAATTCTATATCGTCATACAGATATGATAATCCCGGTTTGTTATTTCGATGATTTCGAACTGAATGAAAATAATAGATGGGAATGGAGATGGACGAGTGATGTATGTGGTTGTATTGCAATTCCCGTAACAAAGAGTACATTATATGCGAAAGTGTACTAGGATTTTCAAAATAAGTTGAATATTGATTCTTCTCAGTACGATATGCAACTGAGATATTTATTCAGTGGTTATGGGAATTTGTCCATTCCGATGCCACCTATATTTGTTACTAATGATGTTGAATTGAATTATCTATTAGAATTGAATAAAATGCATAGGACTCCGACTGTTCTTTGTGTGACTTTAGTTAAGAAGGATGTTGTCGAAGGTGAATGCAAAGATTCAAATGGAGCAGATAATAATGATTGAGATTTTTGGTAGACTGTGGAGATAGTTCCCGTTGATGATGTGGTTATTCTCGAGACAGTTGCTACTGATCGTGAAGTCACTGTTACGCACAGAATTCCATCGATAGTTGAGGACAACAAAAATATAAATGATTTTGCAGATAAAAATTTAATTGCTTTATCCCGATAGAGACCTGAGCGGGGTGGGAGCTTAGGGGATGGAACAAGTGGACTGTCTTCCAATTCTTCGCGTGTGGCTCCCGATGATGACGTTTTGTATGTTGAGCAACTATTTGAAACCAAGAAAGATTTGCAGGAAGCTGTGCACCGGATGTCATTAAAATATAACTTTGAGTTCAAGGTAAAAAAATCAACCAAGTCATTGTTGACAGTTGCCTGCGTTGACAACAATTGCAATTGGCGCTTGAGAGCGACTAAGATGGACACGAATGAGTTCTTTGTAGTTCGCAAATATGCATGGGAATATACTTGCGAAGTGAGAATTTGTCGAAATGATCACAGGCAAGTTCAAGCATGGTTTATTGGTCGATAGATAATGCACAAGTATCAGGACCCACGGACGATTTACAGACTTTCGAACATCATTAACGACGTCCGTCAAGAGTATGAAGTGGTCATGAGCTACCAGAAAACCTGGAATGCCAAAGAATGTGCATTGGAGGATTTAATGGGATCGACTGAGAAGAGCTATGTTAAATTGGCCAGCTATTGCCATAACATGGGGACAACTAATCCTGATACGACATTTTTTATTGAGACGAGGGGCGATAATTGTTTTAAGTATTTCTTCATGACTCTCGGACAATGTATTCGGGGTTTTCGAAATGCAGTGCGACCCGTAATTCTAGTTGATGGTACAACTCTGAAAGCTAAATATCAAGGCAAATTAATTGTTTCTACATGTCAAGACACCAACATCCAAATTTACCCTATTGCATTCGACATTGTCGACAGCGAGAATGATCTGTCCATGCGTTGGTTCTTTTCGAAACTGAGGGAAGTGATCGGGGAAGTCGAAGACCTTACCTTTATAACCGATCGGGGACAGTCTATAATAAACGATATCACTGATGTTTTTCCCGAGGCACATCACGGGTATTGAATGTACCATATACAAGGTAATTTGAAGACTAAGTATCGGGGCAAAGGCATCGTTTCATTGTTCAGGAGAGCGGCTGAAGCTTACAGTGCTGAAGAGTGTAATAAGTTCATGTTCGAGATAGGAAGAAATCATTATTGGCGTTGGAGTATCTGACGAACATGGGGATCGAACATTGGGCGCGGTCATACTTTTCAGGACGTCTATACAACATGATGACGTCGAATAAGCGGAGTCTCTCAATGCATTATTTAAGAAGGATCGAGAGTTACCTACTCTCGCAATAATTGAGAACATTCGTAACAAGCTGTAATAGTGGTTTCATAACCGATGTGCGGCATCATAGAGTTGCATCAGCGTGCTGGCCCCAACTCAAGAGGAGAAACTCTTTAAGGCGGCAGAGGTTGTGAGGAAGTTGAATGTGGAAGCATTAGATGAGTTCTGCTTCTCCGTGCAATGTGCACGTAATACGGCATATATGGTGGATTTGGCCGATAACACATGCACTTGTACGAGATTTCAGTTGGAGAGTTTTTCATATGAGCATGCAGTTGTGGTGGCCATGTATCGAGGCTTTGCAGCGAGAATGTTATGTTTTTTGTATTATACGACTGAGTCTTGGAGAGCAGCATATGCTGAGACTATATTTCCTCTGCCGAATGAAGTCGAGTGGGAAGTTCTCGGGCACATTCTCCCGTTTCATGATTTGTTGCCACCAGCAGTTGAACCGCGTGGTCTTGGACGTCCAAGTACATCTAGAATACCATATGCCGAAAAGTTTCCTCGACCGTGTAGGTGTGGCAGGTGTAGAGCCATAGGGCATACTCGACAATTTTGTACCAGTCAAATTCCCCTAAATGACAATTAGACAGGTACGTTAAATGAATAATATTTCCATTTACTTTACACTGTTCAGTATTTATTCTTCATAAATGTTTAATGTTCAATATTTATTTTTGATAAATAGTATTTATAATGATTCATATGAAAAAATTAGTTCCATACTCGACATATGTGTAAAATAACAAAAAATCAATTTATAGAAAAATAATTAAATTTTCAATGTGAATGTTATATATATTGAACACAAATTTACAATTATTTCATAATCACAAAAAATAATTAAATTTTCAATGTGAATGTTATATACATTGAATACAAATTTATAATTATTTCATAATCACAAAAAATAATTAAATTTACAATTCGAATGTTACATATATTTAATAAAAATTTACGGGTCACCATTAAATTAGAACAAATCACAAGCTAGCTTCTTTCTTCAGTCTATATCAACGATTGGTTGATTCCATCAATCTTATGTCCTATACTTAAAAAAATTCAATGTACTTAATGGCAAATATGCCGCAGTCGCCGCTACAATTGAACAAGAATGGATTAGTTCAGTACTTTGTAGCTAAAAAACTAAATCTAAAAGATGAAAACAACAAAGTTCAAACACTTACCTTATGGACTATCGCGCTGTCGTCGTGTTCCGAACAATCTGCAATCTGTCATGTACAGTCGTCTCCGCTCGTTTGGCCATCATAGGAACAATTACAGCTATGGACTCCAGATTTTGCTCCAGCTGGCCTAGTGTCAAACATGAATGATTTGGGTTGTATACATATATAGTCGTGTCAGCAAAAATGATCTCCAACGTAACATAGTGCTTATTGATGCACGCTGAAATGTACATATGTGTACAACCCTCCCATGATTTTCCCTCGACACTCGGCGACATTCCTATGACCCACTCGATCATATATTCCGACACCATGTACTCGTTACCCATAAGTTGGAGCGACTGATACTCTATGGTAACGGCAAGCAGCAACTCGGTGTTTAATATAACTCGACCATGGACGTCAAATAATTTTGGATGTCTTTGAGCTCGATCTCGCAGCAAGTCCATGGGCAAGTCGATGTGCTGCATCAGGAAATATTAAAAAAGTATGAATTATTCATTTAATAAACACAGTTACGTATACATAAAAAACACCAAATGAATAGTTCACTTACATCGTTGGAAAGCCAAGATCCCGAAGTGGTGATATCGTGGAACCACTTGTAAGCGTCCGAGACCGTCCGGTTACCTATCGTGCGACTAGCTCTGAAAAAACAGGAAAATATTAAAATAAGCATAGACGATTTAGCGTACAGTGCTTTATTAAAATAATCATACAATACTTATTCGGGGATAATTCTCCTTCACTCCATCTCGAACGCTTTCCACTTGGCATTGTCCACTTCCCTGAATAAGTTCAGGTGCATCCCATCGATGAACATCCTCCTCTTGGCCTTAGCCGTAAAGGGGAAAACAACATACTGTGACGGCACTCTCAACCTCTTGCCGACCACCTACTACGTCTCATCAACAGTATGTCTTTTACCCTCAATCACGACGGACGTCCTCTCGACCTCCGGGGCCACCTCCTCCATTACCACCTCATCCGTCCCTCCCATTGGGGTCACCTCCTCCGCCCCCATCGGGACTTCTCCTACCGTCGCCACCTCTTCCGCCCCTCCCATCGGGGCCACCCCCTCCGTCGTCCACTCTCCTATCCCCATCGGGGCCACCATCTCCCCCTACATAGACAACCACAATGATTCTAATGTTTCATCATACCAAAAATGTGGGTGACCCCCCTCTCCATCACCATCTCTGCCACCCTCTCGATCATCATCTCTACCATTTCTTCTGTCCCCCCATTACCTAGTGGCTAAATCTCCTCTAAGTGCCGTTACCGTATCCTGAAGGTCAACAACGTAAGACCGTAGCATTCTAACATCATGGGATAGATCGTCAACCCTCCCTGTCAACTCTCGTCCCATATCGTCGACCCTCCCTGTCAGATAATCGACCTTCCCTGTTAGTTTGTCGACCTTCCCTGTCAACTCTCGTCCCATATCATCGACCCTCTTCGTCAACTCTTATCGTAGCGCCCCGACCTCCTCCGCTATAAATCCAGTTAGACGGGCATACGAATCATCACTGTGTGTCGGAGATACACGGGGGACGTGTCTGGATGAGAAAGAAGGAGATACCCTAGGCGGTGGCAATGCAAATGGCGACAGTGATGTCCTCGACGGAGGTGATGCCAATGGTAGCGACGATACCCTCGGCGGAGGTGATCGTCGATCAGCTGAACCGCCCTCATAAATAAATAACATTAAAAATTATTCAATAAATTTATACGTCAATGATATTCAATAAATTATATTTAATTCGCATACCCAATCTCGATCTAAGCTCGGATCAAACATCTCCTCGTCTTGGGTGTGCAGAACGCCTAAATCCCGCACAAGATCCCAAGCCTCCTCTTCCATCGATGGCGTCAACTCAGATATGATTTCAAGCTGACATATTGACATTTCAACTAGTTAACGATCATGTAAACAGATTTTAAACTACGTATAATATAAATCACAAATGCATAATACTTACCTGAGGATCGTCGAGGAGGGCCAATAACTGTTTTCCAGTGGGATATCCGTCTGCTCGTGACGATCTCCAATGATGCATCCCAGGGCATCGTGTCTCCTCTCGCTTCACGAAGTGGGCTCCCAGTGCAGGGACTGTCTTATATACCCAAATTTGCAACACATACATTTATTATGCATAAATGTAATATACTAAAACTTTAACTTTAATTATATTAAACATTTACCTACACCGCTAAGGGCAATCCATATGTATCGTATTTATGCATTGATCCCCTGGGCCTCGAGTGTAATCTGGTGAAGACATGTACGGTGTCTTCGTAGCATCTCCAGCCCCATGGATAGTTGTTGAACGCATCGATGTCGTCAAGAACTTCCAAATGAAAAATGTCGATGACAATCTTCTTGTGATGACACTTCATCACACTCTCGAGGATGTAAACTAGCCCAAGGTTCAATCTATCTAGCATCTGGTCGCATCCCCTGATCGCGACCATCACTCGGGTAGATGCACAGACCCATGTCCCTGAAAGTACGTCTCGTACAGCCTATTGCTTCTCTCAATGGCTGTATCGTCGCCCGTAATTCTCAGTCCAACAATCAAGCTAAACTCATACATCGAGAAACTGACGACCTTGCCCCGAGGTCGAAGTGGAGGGAATCACCGTCGACTGGCCTCAGAAGCCGACATAGAAGTGCATCGATAATCTGTCCTGAGTATTGTACCTCTCGCATCTGATATAATGGCCACAAGAAGGACTGTCGTAGCATATCTTCGTGATGATTATCAAGCAGCTCCAACACCGCAGTAAAACTCTCAAAGCTACTGTTCCAAGTAGCTTTCCCCGTCATCTGTTTCAACTCTCCATATAAATGATACTCCATCCTGCAAAAATTCAAATGTTAGAACATTGAACAAGAGATAATAAAGTAACGCATAATCTCAAAAAATCAAGGCAACTGAATTCTAACTACCATACAATACGCAAGACATTGACGCTAATAACAAAATAAATTCAATACAAATTTAAAAATTAAAATAATTTAGTTATAAAGAAAATTAATCATGTCTATTACATTTGAAAAATATATTTAAAAAAAATTTCAAATTAAATACATTTTTAAAAAAATTAAAGAATATAAATATTATTTAAATAAATTAGAAAAAAGTCAAAGATTAATTCATAAAAAAAAAATAAAAGGAACAAAATAAAT
The DNA here is from genome assembly GCF_002742605.1 of Olea europaea var. sylvestris. Lineage (NCBI taxonomy): Eukaryota > Viridiplantae > Streptophyta > Magnoliopsida > Lamiales > Oleaceae > Olea > Olea europaea. Next base: position 13,658,692 of record NC_036241.1, on the reverse strand, counting down.
TGTTAATGTTGGACAACATTATCTATTCAATTATTAAATTATATAAAAAAAGGTAATTATAAAAATTAAACAAATAAATAACATAATTACTCTTTAATCAAATAAAAAAATAAATTAATTATAAAAATTGATAAAAAAAATTATATATATATATATATTTTAACAAAATTGCAGACTATTAACAGTCTGGACTGACTGTTAACAGTCGGATCACCATCTTTTACTATCCCTTGCTAGAAATCGCCATTGTCGACAATGGAGAGATTCAAAAATTACAAAAAATTCACATTTTTCACCCAGCATGACCCACAATCTAACTACTCATGCATCTTCATCTAATTAAATCGAATAAACGTAAAATAATTCAATTAATGAAAATTGGAACAAAAAATACAACTTCCTGTGAGAAAACTAACCGGAATAGTTCTCCCGGTGGTAGATACGTGCTTCTGATCGTCGATTGAAATCATTATGACGTTGGTGGTTTCGCCCGGTGGTTGATCGATCAGTTTTTTTGGCAACTGTGGCGTCGATTTTTTTTGGGTCGATTGGTTAGAGAGAAAACTTTCAAACAGTCTGTAGCCTTGAAGGGTACAATCGCCATTTTAGTGTAAAGTTATGTTTTAACTTAATTTTTTTTTAATTCATTTAATGGGTCAAAGGCCAATGTTAAAATTTACTACAGTTCAAGAGTCATTTTCGTATATTTCCTTTGAGATTCAAATAGGGGTTAGTAAAGTTTCCATAACTCTTGCTCTACATGAAGTCTACAGTTGGCTATCACCATATAGCTTAGCCATTGTTTGATGGCTATTATTTTAAAAAATATTGATATTTTGATTAGTGAGTTTTTGGACAATGTATAGTTAAAAAGTAGTGAAAAATTAGTATAAAAAATAAAGAGTTGGAGACACATAGAGGCTTAATTTTTTGGATTATAGTTTAAGAGATTTTTTAAATTAACGGTTTAAAATAGAGAGTGAGTTTGACTTTTCCTTTCTTTACAATTGAATGCCTTCAAAGTATTTTAATTTTTAATAGATGAAAATAATATAATATATTTGAAGGAAAGTAAGTGAAAATAAAAGAAAGGAGAAAACAGTAAATAATTTTCTGGAGTAGTAAAATTAAATGTCATTAATAAAGAGGTTTACTAAACTCTTTAAAAATAGATACTCTAGTAGGAATTTGGTTCATTTCCATAAAAATTAGTACTTAATGTCTCTGTTCCTTTCAACTTCTCGAACTAATGCTTATTCTAGTTGTGCAGTAAAATTAAGGTACAATCGAAAAAATATCCTGCCATGTCCCATCCAATATCAGTACGTTAAGAATGAACATCGAGTTTTCCTTAATTTTCATTAATATCGTTATACTAATATTATTTAACGTTACTCATTAGTTAGATTATTAATTGTATTCTTAACCCTGAGTTTATGCCTTAATTTCCATTAATATCTTTATACTAATATTATTTGCCGCTACTCATTTGTAACAAAGTTTGATTATTAATTGTACTATTTTATTGAACAATTAAATTATTTAAATATAATAAAAAAATATATTTCAAACGGTAATAAAATAACATGTTAGTCAATTAAATTTCACACAAATGCTTAAAATCTGATTAATCAAAATGTTATTCAAATAGACAGATACATAAATAAAATTAAATTTAGCGATAGAAATTTATCTAATGTGATTTTTCTATTTATTAAGAGGAAATCATTTGACAATCAAAAGGTCCCGTAGCTCAGTTGGTTAGAGCGTTGGTCTTATGAGCCGAAGGTCGCGGGTTCGAGCCCCGCCGGGACCAAAATGAAAATTATATTTTCTATCCTTTTTCTGTCCCGATCATGATTGAGTAAACTTTTGTCAAAACAGATTTTTCTCTTTCTTTAATTCAAAGAGTGTATAAAAGTTCATTTCATAAGCCAGTAGTTAAGGTTTTGATTTGTAGAGCTTTCAGAAATTCAAATTTAACACCCCACCTTCTGTTCTGTTTAGTTGGATTGTCGGTTCCAATTTGAAACTTTTACAGCAAATATCAAACATTCTTGGTCGTAGGTCATTATACAATCCCACCACATTTTTCCATTTACACGCACCATTGCCTGAACTAGCATCTTTCTTGGCCATTCACAGGTATGTGCTTAGTGTATTCCCATACTCTTTTATTGTAAAAATGGAAATTTTATCTCTTTGTCATAATGGGATTTGTTGATATTTTCTTTGTTCAATTGTTTTTAACGTGTTTTTCATGTTTTGCTGAAATTGGTATTAAAGAAATTATATGCAACCTTTTTACAGTAATTTGTCTTGCTCTAGTTAAGGGAGTATTATGTTAGTCTTAGAATGTTTTGCCCCTTTAAGCTTTAAGCCATGGCCTGTCAGGAGGCAGGCAGTATTGGTTTTAAAATATTGGTCTGAAATTCGGAATTAAGGGTTGGCAATCTTGTGATTAAAGAGTTTGTTTCTTAATTCAGTGCATATTGTTACTAATCATAGCCTTATTAGCATCCAATTAATCAAAAGTTAGCAAAATTGAGTTGCAAAGGAAAGGTTACCTTTAAATGGGCTTATCTTGCATATGACCCTTTGTTTGACATTGCATACCTTATGGGCATTGAGAAGGGCTCTGAAAAGAAGATTGCTGAAGCGAACTTACCTATTGGATTTGTGAGTTTTTGTTTCAGAAATGAATTGATTGAAATTCAGGAATAAGTTGAAAATGGAAGACCAAAGGCACGATAAGTTTGAAGGGAAGACCAAACTCAAAATGAGATCGGCAGACAGCAGAAATGGAGCTGTCCAGGCAGGCTCTTGATCACTTGTCCATCGCCATGAATTTTCTCTGTGTTTATACTTTAGAACCATGATTTCATGTTATTCTTGCGAACTTCAGGAAAAAAATGAACTCTATGATAATGTGCTAGGCTTATGCTAAGCTCTGTACTGTTGTTCAGCTTCCAGAGAAGTAGAAATGGGTTGGGATGATTGGTTTAAGAAAAAGATTTGCCTCAAGCAAGCAAAGGCAGCTAGAACAAAGCAAGTGGAGTTAAGTTTCCTTTTGAATGAATGATTTCATGCCGTCTTATATAACTGAGTAACACTAACTTATTACCAAGCTTTATGTTCGATGACTAGCAGACATCTTCACAATTTTATGTGATTATTCACCTTCATTCTTGATTATAAGATAGATGGATCCTTTTAGAATATTATAGTCATCACAGGATCCTTCATGATACTTATTTCAACCTCTTAGATGTTAAGGGCACTTTTTCTTGGTACGGTTGCTATATGTTTTCTCATAGAAGTGAGCTTGGCCTCGGCAGAAAACTCAAATATTCTTTGACAGACCTCGCTATGGGATCATAGAAGGGTGAATGAGTTATCCTCGTCGAGTTCGTTCTTCTGGTGCAATGAGCTTATTTTAATTTTTCCTTTTCAAAATTCTCCTCTCTCTGCACTCTACGTATATAGTCTACAGAGTTCGATTAATATATTCCGTCTCCTAATGGTCTTACACACTTGGTGCAGCACTCAGCCAAAAAATCAAATGACTGCAAGTGGAAAAATCATTCTGCTCTATAGACCAAGTGCTTAATTTAGCATGCCTTGATCTCAACTAGAAAATTTATATATTCTTTATCATGCCTTAGCCTCACTCATTTGTGGTGATTGTTGGCAAGAAAACCCCTGCCTCATTCAAAAGGAATAGGTAGAATTCAAGGTGTCGTAGACAGCCTTGCTATTAAGAACCTAACTTCATCTGCTTTGAGTCATAGACATTTTTGGAGCAAAATTCAAGCAGGGATTAGATCTCGCTGGATTTCCATGGTTACTGAAGGTCGAATAAAGCAAAAGAAACTTGAGAATCAGTTTAAACTTGATGCTAAGCTCCATGAAGTAGATGTATTTTCGATTTCCACATTATGTAATGTAATTCATATAGCACATATATCCATGATTTGCGTTTCATTGTGGGAGTAGCATTATCATGTTTGACTCATGATCTTGTAAAATATTTTCTGGTATTTGCGTCTAGCATATGGACTTGTAGGGTGGAGATTAAAAATTTATATTTGATAACATATAATCTAACATAAAGAATCAAACATATAGAGAAACAAAGAGGAGGAAGAAGAAGAAGAAGAAAACAATTGAGCCACCAAAAGAAATTAGGTTTCTACTGAAAAAATACATGAGTTTATATATTAAAAGAGAAGTAAATAAAAAGGAAACTAAATATTATGCAATAATATTATATGGAAATTATATATTGCTAATATCCCTCCTCAAACTCACGATGCTACAGCAAGAAGAGTCGAGAGTTTGTCAAGTAAGAAGCGATAGCGATGAATTAGATGAGATTTCGTGAAGAAGTCAACAAGCTGTAACGATGAAGAAACAAATGGTAGAGAATATGGTGCCAGTCTGCAGATGATGGCGAATAAGATGACAGTTTATCTCAATATGCTTCGTGAGCTCATGGAACATGAAGTTGTGAGAGATCTGAATAACATTTTTATTATCATAATACATGGAGGATGGAGAGGATAAAGAAATACCCATGTCTGTAAGTAATCAATGCAATCACACAATTTTAGTAGTAGTAGATGCCGTAGCACGATACTCTGCCTCAGTAGAGGAACGAGAAACATCAGTCTGTTTCTTACTCTTCCAAGAAATAAGGGAATTACCCAAAAATATGCAAAAATTAGTAGTAGACTTGCGATCGGTGAAGTTACTGGCCTAACCAGCATTAGAGTAGGCACGGAGCACTAAAGAGAAAATTGATGGAAATGGAAGACTCCGAAAGCAAATACCAAGAACATAGCTCAAAATACGAACAACTACCCAATGAACTATAGTAGGAGCTGAAACAATCTGACTAACAATGTGAACAACATAAGCAATATCGAGATGTGTGATGGTAAAATAAATCAGACATCCAACAATGGTGCTATTTAAAGTGGGATCAGTCAAAGGTACACAGTTAGAAGAGAAATATTGAGCATTGGACTCAAGAGGAGTATCCGCAATTTTAGTATCAGTAAGACGAGCACGCTTAATAACATCTATAGTATACTTAAACTGAGAGAGAAGATAACCTTTAGAAGAAGAAGCAACTTCGATACCCAAAAAATAATATAGAACACCTAAGACTTTCATTTCAAAACGATGAGCTTATTCTAATTTCAAATCGGCAATCCCATCTACATCATCACTAGTAATAATCATATCATTAACATACAATAAAAGTAGAATATGACTAGTTGAAGTACATCTAAAGAATAGGGTAGAATTATGATGACTGGATGCAAAACCAAGAGAGATAACAATAGTAGAAAATTTCTCAAACTGGGCACGAGGTGATTGTTTGAGATCATAAAGTGACTTCTTAAGTTTACAAACATATCCAGGAGAGCGAGAAAGTCCAGGAGAAGGAACCATATAAAGCTCCTCGTGAAGATTTACCTTCAACATCCAACTGAAAGAGACTCCACTGACAAACAGATGTAAGTATGTAACTACAATTAGTGTACAAACAGTGGTCATCTTGACAACAGGAGCAAAAGTCCCCTCATAGTCCAAACCATATTGCTGATTAAAACCCTTAGCAACCAATCTAGCCTTGTAATGCTCAACTGAACCATTAGATTTGGTTTTAATCTTATAAATCCAGGCAATGCAACCAAGTCTCAAGTGTCTGTTTTATTAGAGCAGAAAGTTCATCGTCATAGCCTGTTGCCAAAGAGGATCCAGAATAGCTTCTTTATAGGAAGATGATTCAGATAGCTTGTGAATAGAGGTTAGAAATCAACAAAATGACTTAGAATAAGAAGAATAAGTAAAATCAGGTAACTAAGTTGACTTATGAATACGTTGAGGATGTCGAGAAATAGGAGGAGCGGGAGCTAGATCAACAATTTCAGGCGGTGCTTGGGAAGCTATAGAATAAGGAGGGCTATCATGAGCTGGCGCATGTGTACCTTTAGGACATAAAAAATCAACAATACGTGGGGTATGGGAAGGTGGTCTATCAATATCATTAGAGAATGGATCAATATGAATGAGGTCAATTTTAGTCAAGTCATGGGTATTATTAGGAATACAAAAAAATGGAATGTGCTCAAGAAACATGACATGACGAAAAACATATAATTTCTTATTAATGGGATCAAAACAGTGATAACCCTTTTGTCCCTGCCCATAACCTAAGAAAATACAGATAGCAGAGTGAGATGTCAACTTATTACGTTCAACTTCAGGAGGACGAACAAAGCAAGTATAGCAAAAAACTCTTAATGAAGAGTAATCAAGAGGATACCCATACAATGTTTCAAAGGGTGATAAACTTGAATTGTGAGAAGAATGAATCTTATAATAAAATAAATAGCAGTAAGAGCTGCTTCTCTCAAAAATGTACTGGGAACTTTGGCAAACACAAGAAGGGAACGAACAGTTTCTACAATGTGCCTATACTTTCGTTCCACAACACCATTTTATTGTGGGATATTAGTACACGAGGTTTGATGAATTGTGTCATCAAGAGCAAGTAATTCAGAGAAATTAGCTGAAGTATTCTCTCCACCAAAATCACATCTAAAGTACTTAATTATAGTAGAGTGTTGCGTGTTAATAAGTGCTCCAGAAGAATGATAAATAGAAAGAAAATCAGAACTTCATTTCATGAGATAAGCTTGACAATAGCGACTATAATCATCAATAAAAGACACATAATATCTAGACTCTCCTTTTGTAGTAATAGGAGCAAGTCCCTATACATCAGAGTGAATAAGATCAAATGGTGCAACAGAATGAGACACACTTCGAGGAAAAGGTAAAACAGAAAATTTAGCTAATTTGCAACAACTACAATCAGAAATGTCATGAGCTTGTAAATTTCCCAATTAAACTTTACAAACTAAAAGTTTCAAACGATTAGTGGAAACATGTCCTAGGTGAGAATGCCACAAATAAAAACCAGAAGACGATGAATTTAAAGAAAAAGATGATAAGTCAACACCAGAGACTGCAACGTATGATAGTCTCAGATTGTCCAGAACATATAACCCTCATTGTCTATAGCATATCACAATCAGCATCTAAGATTGAGGATCCTACACATGACAAGTATTAGAAGAAAATTGAACTAAATATCCAGAATCACACAATTGGCCAATATAAATAAGATTCAAAGTAAGAGTTGGAACACAATAGACGTCTTAAAGCGATAAATTATGTGTTAACAGAACCAACACTTGCTAAAGGCAGTGGTGTGCCATCAGCAGTCATAGCAGACATAGACAAGTTAGAAGGATGCAAGTCATTAAATTTTTTTAAGTTAGACGACATGTGTTTTGAAGCACGGGAGTCAAATATCCATGAGGAAGAAATACTTGAGTGAGTCTGAGATGATAAACCTATTTGAGTAGAGGTTAACATAACATGTGGCTAAGAACTTTTGAAACTGCTCTGCTAAATTAGTCAACATGGGACTAGAGAAAGGTAGTGCTCCAAGTATAGACAAGTCACTAGATGGCATGGTAGCAGCTACGTTAGCATTGGAATGATAGGATCGCTGTCGTGGTTGTGGCTGCTGCTACTTCAATTGCTTGAGACATTGAGACTTCCAATGTCCCTTTTATTTGCGAAAGTTACACTCATCGCCAGCAATTCGCACATAACATTTGTTCTGATTATGTGTGGATGATCAAAAAGGTACAGCCAGCACTGAGGTGTTAGATGGAAGAAGAGATACTTTTCCTACAAGAGATTTCCAATGTGTTTCTTCAACTACAAGTTCACTAACCATCGAATCAATTGAGGGAAATGGAGTGTGGTGCACGATAGAGCCTCTAAATTCCTCAAAATCACTGCGAAGTGTCATAAAAAAATGAACTAATCTCTACTCCTTTCTAGAAGTGATATATTCCTCACATGCTTTAAGTCCCACTGATTCTATAATAGCGAACTCATCCCAAATTGAATTCATAGTAGAGCAAAATTCGAGAATACTCATATCCTTCTATTGTAAAGCCCGTATATCAAAATCTAATTGATATACTTTTGCAAAATTAAACTTAGTGTATAACTTCTGAAAAGTGATCCCAAACTTCTTTCGCCATTTCAAACTTCATCGACTGTGTGCCAATGGATTGTTCAACAGAATTATGAATCCAAATGAGGATTTTCGCATTGTTTGACTCACAATTATCTGACTCTGTCACATAATTCTCAGCAGTGTTCTCAAGTTTCACGATAGTTCCACTAACATAACCTCACAATCGTTTTTTTTATAAAGAAGATTCCTTATTATAGTACTTCAATATGAGTAATTTTTACCATTTAATCTTATACTAATGGATTGAAGTGAATCATCCCTTCCAATTGCCATTATGAAATCAACAAATAAACAACTACTAATAGACAGAAATCAGCAAATTCCAAGAAACTCAACGACAACCAACGTACCAACACGAACTACCGTCGGAATATACCGTACAATGCGCATATGACCAAAATAATACTACCATATTGTTAGAAACTCACCAAGAAAGAAACTGTCTTGTTGACACGTTGTCGAAAATAGCACATGTGCTTGCCTGCACCGCCCACCGCCAGAGCGTCTGCAATTTCCGTTCACGCCCCACCAGGTAAGTTCGTCTCGTCGTTGTGAATCTATATATGGTCACCAATCATCGAATGGAGGTTTTGTTTGAAAGATATTGTATATTTTCAGTGGCTGCTCAAAAGAAAATTAGAGTTTCCTATTGTTTTTTATGACACAAGTTGTTTGAGAATGGATAGAACAAAAAAAATCAACTTCAACACATATGTTTAGGCTCTGATACCATGTTAACATATAATCTAATATAAAGAATCAAACATATAGAGAATCAAAGAGGAGGAACAAGAAGAAATCAATTGAGCCACCTAGAGAAATTAGGTTTCGAATGAAAAATGCATGAGTTTATGTATTACAAGAGAAGTAAATAAAAAGGAAACCTATAAAAGAAGAAAACTAAATATTAAACTAAATATTATATGCAAATTATATATGGCTAACAATATTTACATATATTTGTTTGTATCTTGAGAAGTTTAACCACAAATTATGATAAATATGTGATATTCATCACTGATATGGCTGAGTTAGCCATTAATATTCTGTACTATTTCAAAGTGATAAATTTAAACAAGCTGGATAAGTAAATCAACCCAAGTTTCAGAAGGAAAAAAAAACGTATATTGCCAAAGAACGGAAATACTGTAAAGAAAAATAGGAATGAGCTGCCGTCAACACCTGCTCCGACCATATGAGGTATTTACTTTCTCTCAATAAATTGCTCCATTCTAATGGAGAATTTGATTTTGGAGAATTTTTTTTTTGATTAAATTCAAGAGATATTGGAATATGTTTTCTACTTCTCAACTAGCAATCAAGAGACAATTATTTATTCAAAATTTTACTGCCTAATTTGTCATGGAGCTTTATTTTCTGACTGCAAAGGACATTAAATCGTGATTTCTTGAACTGGTAGAATGGAGTGGTGGCTCTGAAACCATGGAAGAAATTTTCAACAGGATACAGCAGCAGCAGCCAGAAGGGAGCGAGCCATGGCATACGCCTTTTCTCATTAGGTGCGTCATCAAGTCATTACAATTATCAATTGTGACTTCCATGAAATCACACTTTCAATTGACAATGACTCGGCAAGTTATTGTGTTTTTTGCAGTGGAGGGCGAATTCGAACCAGTAACTCGGTCAAGCTTATTATGACCTTAGCAATGACAACTGTGGGTGGAGCTGGAAGGAGCGATGGATAGCTGTTCGTCCATGGGGAAAACGGGTTGAACTGAGTCCATCCATGCCAAAGAAAATCAACAGCAAGCAAAAGACAAGTAAAACTACAACTTGGCCAAAATGAACATCATTGTTGTGAGAATATGGTTCTCTTAACTCCATTTTGTTCAGATTTATTATGGACCATTGGATGGGATCGATGGCCGGGATTTAATCTATTTGATATATTTGTGTTGCCTTGTCTTGGGGGAGATGTTTTGACTTGATGGTTGACACAATAAGGCTCCCTACGTTTTTTGACAGAAAGATGGGTTTTTCTTCTCTTCTTAAGTCGACTCCCTCTCCCTTTCTTTTGGCTCTCGATTTTTGGTTGAAGGTTGGTGGGTTCTTTGTCGGTTTCTCTCTCTCTCTCTTTGGAAGGTGAGTAGCATTACATGGAGCTGTTCCTGAGCCTAAATCAGCCATAAGAGAAAGAAGACAAACTGCTAGACAGATTCGGCCGAGCTCGGGTTGTACCTTTCCACCTTATTTGCATTGTTTTTGCCTTGAAACCCTTTATTATTTGATGATTATTGTTTGATTGAACTCCAAGGATCCCAACAAACTAGTATCAGAGCTAGGAGAAGTGAAATCTGTCCAAAAATCGATCAAAAACTTCTAGGAAATCGCGATTCCCATTTTTGGCCGAATCTGAAAATCCAAATTTCGGCCAAACGACTGACCTTTTGGCGAAACTGACCTTGGACCCATAACCAGCAGACCAAGGCGCTCCCTGTGGTGGGGCGCTTGACCGGACCGACGACCGGCGGCGCGTGACTCTGGCGACGGCGCGTGGCTGGACTTTCCGGCAAGCTTTTTTCAGGCAGTTTACTTATTTCGATGTCCTGAACGCACTGATGTCGTTTGTTTTCTGTTTCAGGTTCTATAGAAAAAGTTGGACGATTTTGCCCCTGACTTGACGTCTACAGCAATTTGGTTCAGAAACTTGGTGGTATATATACTGTTTTTTAACAGTAGTTTGGTAAGATTATTCCAGAACTCTCCGTTAGGTTAGGTTTGGTATCCTTACCGGTTTATGCATGATTATTACTTGGTTGCCTATTTGTGAATTCCGTTGATTGAATTCTTGTGATTAATTTGTAACCCGGAAGCATATTTACTTGCATTATATACCTGTGTTTCATGAACGGATTATGTGATTGTTATGCTTCATTTCTAAAATTGTTTTTAAACTCGGCATTCATATTTTTATATTGATCATCTCGAAAAGAATTTTTCAAAACCTTTTATGTTTTGTCCATGAGTACAGGCCACTCTTTTACAGAATCTGTAATGGGTTCGAGGGTCGAATTATCGCAATTCGATGAAAAGGGGGATTACTCGATATGGAAACAAAAAATGAGGGCCATTTTGGTCCAACAGAGAATTGCTAAAGCTCTCGATGATTCCGCTACATTTTCTGATGAGTTAAAAGCTAAACCAACTGAAATTGAAGACATGAATGAAATTGCTTACAGTTCTATAATTTTGAATCTATCTGACAACATTGTGAGACAAGTTGATAGTGCTAAAACTGCTAGAACTTTGTGGATTGCTTTAGATGCCTTGTTCTTAACTAAAACTTTACCTAATAAAATATACCTGTTGGAAAATTTATTTAGTTTTAAGATGGACCCGGGGAAGGATGTCGAGGGAAATTTGAGTGACTTTAGCATAATTATTAAGAGTCTAGCTCATAATGATAAAAAATTTGACGATGAGGATTTAGCTGTCATATTGCTAAACTCTTTACCCGAATCTTACAGAGAAATGAAAAATGCCATAAAATATGGTAGGGACACTCTCGCTTAAGCTATTGTTTCCGATGCTTTAAAATCAAGAGAACTTGAATTAAAAAGAAACAACAGAACTCATTCCCGGGAAGAGAGTCTATTTGTTAGGGGAAGACCTGAAAAGAAAGGATTTAACTTCTATAACAAGAAGGGGAGAGGAAAATCTAAAATGCAATCTAAATCTAAAGATAAAAGTGGTAAGAAATATTATCACTGTGGAAAGTTAGGACATTTCAAGAAAGACTGCTTCGACT
>NC_036241.1:13643246-13644171 GCF_002742605.1 Olea europaea var. sylvestris | reverse complement strand
GGCCCTCATTATGCAACTCTTGAATGATCTTCAACCTCAAGCTGCCCTCTGGAACACACAACTGATTTCCATGAAAAAGAAAACCATCAACCCATGTAAACTCCGACTGCACACCCTCCTGCAACTTCTGGACAACATGGGAAAAGTATGGGTCAGTAGCATATAAGTCACACACCCTGTCAAAACCTGGAACCTCCACTCGCATTTCTGTAAGGAGCGTTTGGCGCCTACTCAACGCATCCGCAATTTTGTTAAGGGCACCTGCCTTGTGCTTGATCACAAAAGTAAATTGCTGTAGATAAGCAATCCAAGAGGCATGTCGAGCAGAAACCTTATCCTGAGTACCAAGGTGCTTAAAGGTATCATGATCCGTATACAAAATGAACTCCTTATGGAACAAATAGTGACGCCAATGTCGAACGGCCTGGACTATTGCATAGAACTCCACATCATAAGTACTGTACCGAGACTTCGACCCAGAAAGCTTCTCACTGAAATATGCAACAGGGCGGTTGTTCTGACTCAGTACACCACCAATACCCACTTTCGAAGCATCACAATGCAGCTCAAATGGTTGGGTAAAGTCAGGCAGCACCAAAACTGGAGCAGTAGTCAACTTCTGCTAAATCAATTGGAAAGATGACTCTGCCTCGTGAGTCCACTGAAACCTACCATCCTTCATGCAATCTGTAATTGGTGCCATGATGCTACTGAAATGCGGTATGAACCTGCGATAGAAGGAAGCAAGGCCATGAAAACTCTGCACCTCAGTGACAGTTTTGGGCTGTGGCCATTGACTTATCGTCTCTACTTTAGATGTATCAACTGCTAACCCCACCTTTGACACCACATAACCCAGGAACACCACACTATCAGTGAGAAAGGAACACTTCTTCACTGCAGCATAGAATTTATCCCTGCAAAG
>NC_036241.1:13641688-13643146 GCF_002742605.1 Olea europaea var. sylvestris | reverse complement strand
CTCATCATGAATAGAATCGTACAATGTCATATCAGCATAGAACTCATAAACCAGTAATGGAACTTGTGTCTCTAAACAACAACCAATTAGTTTTACCACATTCACATGGTCTATACGTGAAAAATTGACCAATTTACAAATGAAATCCTGAATCCGGATTGGATCAATTTTTTCACACCTGTTTACGGTGATTGGTTTGTTTACCCCATCTACAAGTAAAGTTCCTCTGTAAACTGGTTCATTCATATCTCTATGGAAGACTCTACTTTCATTGTAGTTGTCTGTAGCCCTGCTGAGATCTTGTGCTGTGAAAACTATACAACTTTTCCTTCTTAATGGCATTCTTTCTAAAATCAGTCCACCATTTTCCTCGAACAACTTCCGTCTTAGTTTAGCGATTTTCATTTTCTTGCTTCAAAATATCCAAGAAATTCCAACGACAGGAAAAATGAGGCCTGTTTAAAAATGGAATGATTTATGTCAAATTTGTTTATAATCAACATTTCCTCCAAACACTACCAAATATACCTAGAAAAAAAGGGATTAAAACTTTGTCTGCCCCTGCTCTCAAATAGTCCTTAAACTTTAAAGTATGAATACTAAAAGTCTTCAAACTTTATAGTATTTACCTCATTAGTCATTGAAATCGATTTTGTCCATAGAAACTAATGGAGAACAACACCATAGTTGAATTTACTAAAAATGACATGTGGTCAACTAATGTAAACATGACCAAACAACACAAAATAGATTTTATTATTTTAACCCTAAGATGAAGGTCCACCGTTATTCCGCATAGGCATACCATGAGCCCAATCAACCTTACCGTTAGGTTGGTCTCACTTAATCGATTTTAGCGATCAGCATGGAAAATTATAGTAAGTTAAGGGACGAATCAGTTTTTTTGCAAAAGAACAAAAACAAAGGAGCATACCTAAACCAACAGAGACAAGTAGAGACCTGAGCTCGGTCTTCAGGTTGGAGACTAGCATCTTTCTTTGTATCACCTACAACCGCAGCGCACTTATATCCTGTATGAGAATTCTATAATTTAGATGAGAAGAGCTTCAGGATTGAACCGCACTTGTTGTAACAACTGGTTGGACAATCTTTACGATACCGTGTGGGAATTCATTTGCACGTGTAAAATGATTTTCTTTACGGGAAGTTATTAACTTGCGTTTCAAGTGAAAACTTTTACGTGCTATGGGAAAATTTGCATCCTTTTTAATAAAACCAAAATAGAAAAGTATTGGGAGATTGGAAAGTGCTGTGAAATTTTATGTCTTGAGATATTTTAAGCCAATTGCAAAGCCACATGAGGATCGTTCGTCTTGTGAAAGGGAAGGCTGTAGTTTCTTGGAATCTGCCTGCATGATGCACTAGGTCAAATATTCATCGCTAGTGTAAACACAACATTCATTTGATTAGTGTATTTATATAATTGAGTAATGGTAT
>NC_036241.1:13639033-13641588 GCF_002742605.1 Olea europaea var. sylvestris | reverse complement strand
TAACAATTTTTTAGGCAATTAATGATTTAAAAGTTGATTTTCTCTTATCTCGTAAATAATTAATCAACTCATTAACATTTTTTTAGTACGTGATATGCTCATAATATTAATGCTTTTGTTGTTTTTACTTACAGACAAACTCATAAAATGCACAGACCACCTCTTAGAAATTAAGTTTAAGATCCCAAAAATTTCAAGATTGATCAAGGCTAGCATGGCTCCTCCTCTTCATATTTTTCAACTTAAATCAGCGTGGAGACCACGAATTCTTTGTCTCCAACATCTGCATACGCTCATTTTCAACTAAGGTGACATTTTAGACGGGAAGAGGGAGTTGGTCTTTGGGACTAATTACTTGAAGTATTGATGAGCGAACACGACGAGCAATGTGTCGCTTTGGCCGAGTGGTTAAGGCGTGCGCCTGCTAAGTACATGGGGTTTCCCCGCGAGAGTTCGAATCTCTCAGGCGACGATTATAATTTTTCAGTTTTTCCTCTCCCTTTCGTTAATCTTTGACTTTTTGTCAATATAAAAGTTTATCCCAGTTACTTTAGATACGCATTAAAGGTTAGTAATTAGAAAATGCACTAGTAAAAAAAAAGATAAAAAAGGTTTCTAAAAAATATCATGTATAGTGTATAACGGTTAAGCCCTTGTTTAAGCCTTATTTTTTCAAAAACTCTTTCAAAATTTATTTTCAACTACACATTCATCAATAAAATAATTTTATACGAAAATAAATTTTTTTATTTCTTAATCACGCACTAAAAAAAAATTATTCCAAAATACATTTTTTTTTCTTTCTAAAATGGGGCTTAAACAAGAGTTAATTGTATATAAAAAGTGTCACAAAAAAAGAATGTTTTGAGAGCCGTAAAAACTATCATAATTTGATAGCGTCCAATGACGGTCAAAATATTAAATAAATTCTAAAGTAGACACATTCTAACAATTAATAAAAACTAATTTACAAGATAAGTAGTTATTTTCTTTAGCAGTAGAGGCGGACCCACGTGGGGTTATGTAATCAAATGACCCCACAGAATTTTTTGAGGGTTTTTTTTTTTTTTTTTTTAAGTAGTTGGGAACAATTCCTTCAACTCTTGAGAAACCTTCAAAAGGGCCCATGTGGAAAGGATTAATATTTGAAGATACAACACAGAGCTAACTAAAGAAAACTCTAGTCTAGAGAAAAATATAAAGTGCAGCCCATTTCTTGAACCCTATTCTTCAAGCAGTTGGGAAAAATCCAGAAAAGCTGCTATATCCACTGCTAATTACAAGACTAATTTAACCCATTTTCACTGCCACATTTGAAGAAACTAGAAGGCAATTCCATTGACATTGTTGAGTATAAATAGGAGTCTCAGCCAACCATTATAGTGTATGCAGAGGGTGAGAAGAGACATTGTTTGCGTAATTCCATCGTGTTGTATATTTTGTTAATGAAATAATATTTCTTTGAGTTTTAAACTCAAAAATATTTGCATATATTGTTGTTGTCATTTGTTATTTCCCTATATTTGGGAATATCGTATATGGCAATATTCTTCTTTCACGTGAAAAATCCAACTGGATTGTTGCAATGGAAAACATGTTATTCATGTAATTGGAAGCTATCAGGAGATTTTTATTTTTTTATTTTTCTAAAATTTCTTGTTCCAATTTATTCATTGAGTTATGTATTTTTATGTTTATTCATCTTTAGATTTTTGAAAACTCAATTATAAGTTGTATCGATGTTTGATATGATAGAAATTTGGGGCACCAAGCATGGTCAGGAGAAGACACTCGAATGCCAATGACTAAAACCCATCGCCTTGTACCGCTTGAGTTCCGCTCAAACATTCTTAATTTTTGACCCCACATTAGAAAATGTCAGGATCCGCCATTGTTTAATAGGCACATGATAAGCAACATAGATCCTTGGTTCTATGACATACGGGTGAACACGACTTCAATTGTCATATATGAAACTATAAAATATTGCTAGCTCGATTAGTTCCTTGAATGGGGCGAGCATGCTGGATAGTCTTTTTAAACATTTTGAAGTGGGAATTAGGCTCTGAGTACGAGAATATTGGAATTTTTGGTATAATTAGATAATAATTTTTCCCAAAAGTGAGTTTATTGGGTGTATACATTCAAGCAACTACACATGTGAAGAACTAAACGTGGTGAGATGACAAGTTTAAGGAAAGAGTCAAGTTGACCAAACTCAACAACTCGAAGAAGCAAAAACTATTATGTTAAAATACATTCATTTCGAAACATCGTTTTAAATGTAATTATAAAGTAAAAATTGCAGTTACGTTTCCCACAAGTGAGCTGATTAGGTGTCCACATTCAAGCAACTATACATGTAAAGAACTAAACATAGTGAAGTGACAAGTTTAAGGAAAGGGTCGAGTTAATCAAACTCAATGACTCAAAAAAGCAAAATCTATTATGTTAAAATACAAATTACAAAGTGCGAATTTCCACTAGAAAGTGATACATCGTGTCACTTTCTAATATAGATACCTGATTCACATCTAAAATAAAAAAAAAAAAAA
>NC_036241.1:13633880-13637597 GCF_002742605.1 Olea europaea var. sylvestris | reverse complement strand
TTTATATTTAAGTGCATTAAGCCCTTGTTTGAGCATCATTCTTCTAAAATATCATTTTCAACTACCGCAAATTCAAAATTTTTCCTTGATTTTTAATCACATATTATCCATCAATCTACTATTTAAAACGCGTTCTTTCCACCTAAATAGAGCTCAAACAAGGGCTAGATTCGTCAGATAATGTCCTTTGGAATGTTTTTTTAGTGTCCCTGGTGGTAAGACATCCTTCTGCTTCCCTCTCATCTTTTTATTTTTTAATTTTTTATGGTAAAATTTCACTTTTTCCCTGTTGGCACCAAAGGTTGACCTCTTGTCGATCCTCATGGCACTTGGCTCGAGTATGAGTGATCTATGGTTTTTTGTTTTATATGCACCTGTCACTTTATCTTTGTTCGTGCCATATATAATGATAGATGAATCAAATCCAGAGGTTAATCGTACTCTGACAACTTTACGTGAGGATCCCCGCTAAACATCCATGACTAAATGGTTAAAAAAAAGAATCAATTTTAAAATAGAAAGCAATGAGGTGAAATGATCTGCTTCATGGCGTTGCCAATGACAAGATGATAGGCTCTCCTCTTCATTATTTTAATAGGTAGAGCAGTTGTGTCTACAGATTTCTCTTTGGAAAGCACTACTTGTTCTGTGTAGGCCACCAAGCGATGGGGTCTTTCACTTCACAGTGACCTATTTTTGTTTCTAAACGTGGTGGTTAAAACAAAGTGATGGCTCTTCACCATGACATGTTTTGCCTTTGGACTTGCAGGGTAACCATGAAGTGGGTTGTTTACTTGGTGACGTCCTGATTGAGGGCCTAGGATGTTTAAACGGCCCAATTTTCTGCTTGCCATTTTGCAGAGATCCAATCTCTATTTTTTGTGTTTTGTCACGTGGGGGTTGCCCACTTTGTGTCACTATGGCATTCTTCCGTAGGGTGAAAAATGGCCCACCTTTTTGAAACGTGGAGACGTCACTGCATGACTATGTGGTGTCTTTCACTTTGTCCCTTCAAGTCTGAGCTTTAGAATTTTCTCTAATTTTAAAATTAGCCCTTGTTTGAATTCTATTTTCTAAAAAGTTATTTTCAATCAAACATTATTTAATAAAATAATCGTAAATATAAATTTAAAATATTTTCTTATTTTTGAACCACACATTTTCTAAAAAATCATTATTACAAATGCTTAATCAACTTATATGTTTTGAAGAAGAAGAAAGAGAATTATTATTATTTTTTATTTCTAATTTTTAAACAATTTATTTGGGACTCGTTTGAACTTTTAAAAAATAAAATAAAATTGAGATTATGATTGCAATTAGTTCTTCTTCTCTTTTTTTTTACTTAAATAAGAAAGTATATTCGTCATTTTACAGTTTTTATTGAGAAATTAGATGAAAACGACGTTTTGCATGATCAAATGTGTAATTAAGGGTGAATATGTCTAAAAATAAAAGGTGGAGATGCTTTTCACAATAATAGTGTAAAGGTATGGACGTTATATGCTAATTATCCACAAAATCATCATTTATTGACCAAATGAAAGAAATGGTGAGTACTAAATAATTGAACGACTGAGAATAGACTAATCTAACAGAAAATGTTGATTATATATTTATTATATTTTGAAAAAAGTTAAAAACGAAATTCAAAATCTCCTATATAAACGCAGTATTTAAAAATACTTTCCAAACATGAGCTTAGCAAAAATTGAAAAAAAAATTATGGTACTTGTACATAAAAAATGACATAAAATGATGCGGAGGGAAAATATTGGACGAAAAAGTTAATTGTATTTTAAACTGATAACTAATAGCGTGACATGTGACATTACGTAACTCATTATGTAAAGTTTGATATACATGTAGCAAAGTCCAACTGAAAATGCACGAGAAGGCATTTTAAATAATGTCATAGTTTGACTTGGTTTTTTAGCGGTATAGATTATAAAATTAGATTTTAAGGTAGAATTAGATTTAAAAAATGATAAAATATCATAACTAAAAAAATTGTGAATTCTATGAAATTTATGATTAAAATTAATTATTGATTTTAACTTTGATTAAAACTAAAATCTAATTTATATCAAACAAGGGCTTAACTAAAATCTCCTATATTTATTCAATGACTAAGCGAGACAAGCTCCTAAATAAAAATCAGGTTGAAGCCATGTTTGATTTAGTTAAAAAATGAAAATTTAGACGATTTGGATAAAAAATTATGAAAACATATTATTTAAAAGTTGATAAAAATTATAAATCTTATGAAATGCGCATTTAAAAATGAGTTTGAAGAATAATATATTTTAAAAAAATAGATTTCAAAGAAAATTAAGAGTTTGTTTGAGCTCAATTTTTTGAGAAAGCGAATTTTGCAATAGTGAATTTTTATCAATTGCATAGTTAAAAAATAGAGAAAAAATTTAAATTTATTTTATTAAAAGAATATGTAGTTAAACTTTTTTTTTTTTTTTTAATAAAAAGGGGCTAAGTCAAGGCTATTCTTTGTCTTGCTTTCAAAAGAAGTGCATTTTACAAAAAAGGAAAAATTGCGACAGCGATTTTTAAGGCCCGTTTGATTCCTATTTTTCTAAAAATGAAAATGAAAAATATAGTCGTTAGGGGACTCATACAAGAGATAAAAAATCGAATATGGTGGTTTGATATAATGGATAACAGTCATATTTTTCATTTTTGTGGCCAAAGAATGGGAACCAAACATGGGCTTAACCATTTTTTTTTTGCTAACTTTGTTCTAATATTTACTTTGTGTCACTTACAGTCCCAAATATTTTAAAAATATGCGCATGGAGTCCAAACTCAACCATCTTATCGTTAGTTGATCAAGAAAAATAGTCTTTGATTGATTTTGACAAAATTAAAGGGGTAAAGTAATAACTTTACAATTACCACATTAAATAAATAAACAAAAAATTCAAAAAATATANAAGTCCACTTTTTTGATTAATTAACGATCAAATGAAGATTAAAGTAAAATTTACAAAAAAATGAAAAGCTAGGAATCGTTGCTGCAATTTTTACTTAAAAAAATTCCTCAGCTAAATAACCTGAGTAAAAAATTTCAGCTAGAACCTCCCCCTCCTTAATCCAGCTGCCCTCTCTACACGAGTAAATTTAATGAATGCTTATCAAACTTGTACTTCATATTACTACTTGTATACCGAACAATAAAATATAACATATTGCTCATCCTTCTTTTTGATTGATTACCCGTTCGTCACTCGTTTAATTTTCGTCATCCTCAACTAACGAAATATGACACGTGGCAAACGAATTCCAACGTGGCACATAACACACTTTCAATAACGCCAAGTGGTCCAAAAAGTGTGAAAAGCCCAGTGCATCATAAACACGTTTCTCAATCAATGGAAGAATAGTCCCAAATTGAAATGCAAAATCGCCCCCAAGTCCCATGAACCCCAAAAATCGCCCCCAAGATCCCAGCTGAAATCTTGTTTAATGTCATATACATTTCTTCTGTTGAGAAGCCTTCTTCAATGTTGAAAGTTTACAAACAGATTAGATGACTCTAATTTTAAATTGTTGGCCGCATCATATTCGTATTTTCCTTAGAGGCTTTGAATTAGTGGGTTAGATACTTTGTTTAACAACCATCAACTGGAGGCTTGTGATGCAAAGACTGGAAATTAATTGCTGAATATCATCATTGCAAGTTTTTTTTTTTTTTTTTTTTTT
>NC_036241.1:13606491-13631531 GCF_002742605.1 Olea europaea var. sylvestris | reverse complement strand
TGCAAGTTTTTTTTTTTTTTTTTTTTTTCTATTTCCCTAAATCAATAGAATTTTTTTTTTTGCTTTGATTTTTGGATTAGATTATAGTCCAATCTATTTTGACTGTGTAAAAATCTTGGTACTTTGCTTTATGTAGGACAATTTGTTTATTGAGCAAAGTTATATATTAAAATGAAGGTCTGATTTGGCTTTGTCAAATCCATCACATGAGAATAAAACTAAACAAATTCCAAGTTTAAAATACTAGATTACAGAAGAAAGTTTGATTTATATCTTGACATCTTGATTGTGAGTTCTTACGTAAATTTTGTTCTTATTTGCAGGGTGGTTTTCCTGCAGATCAATCTGTTGAACAACTGGAACGTCACTGAGGCTGTTATCCTTGGCACTTCGTTGTCATGCACATCTTGATTAATTGACATACATCTACGATTGTTGGAGGAAAATTTGTCTTTGCTATTGGTGCCACCACATTAATATTTTCCCTGTATTGTAGGAAAATTTGTCTTTCCTTCACGTGTTTTAAGGATTTATTCTTAAATTTTTCTTGCTATTGTGTTTTTTTATATGATAATTGCTAGTTAATGAGATGGTGGAGGTTTTTTGTGGTTATTTGATGTGGCAGACAATCAGTTATATGGGCATCAAACAAATTCCACCACTATGATGCATCGGATTGCACCAGTTAAACGCAATCTGATGCAGCATTGTTCTAATGCATCATATTGCATTTAAATAAATATACCACGACTGCATTATTCCCAATGATTAAACAAAATGCATAACATCTCGACAAGCAAATCGCGCCAAAAAAATTCCATTCATACCACAAAAAAAGAAAAAAAGCACAGTAGAGTAATCTAAGTAGCACATTACAATCCCAACTGGTTTGTTGCAAAATATGGCATAACTTTTAAAGTGCTAAAAAGAAATTGTTTTTCTACTGAGTAGCTGCATGGGTCCTTTTCCTTGGAGGTGCATATCGAACCGAGGCTCTTACTACTTTTCTATTCTTTACTTTAGCTGCCCTCTTTTGTGACTTTTCTTGAGCATCAATTTGTTGCAAATCTTCCACCATATTCTGGATTGGGATATTTCAGTTGGGATTTGCAAAAATGCTCCTGTTGACATGCTTTTCACAGTCATTGAAAAGCCTGGCACAATAAGTGAAGGAGCACTGAGTCATATTGTGCATCATTTGTCAGACTTAATCCAGGCGTTGGCATGAACTAAAACTCGGATGGTGAAGATGGTGGTGGTTGAACTTCATTTCTTGAACTCTTGTTGGATCTCCTAAGCACTAGCTTTACCTGTGTTAAAATGGATAATTGAATGAGCAAACTATAATCAGTTTGGATACA
The DNA here is from genome assembly GCF_002742605.1 of Olea europaea var. sylvestris. Taxonomy (NCBI): domain Eukaryota; kingdom Viridiplantae; phylum Streptophyta; class Magnoliopsida; order Lamiales; family Oleaceae; genus Olea; species Olea europaea. The sequence goes on along the minus strand of NC_036241.1, from coordinate 13,630,170 downwards.
TATTAAACGCAAGCCCATAATATTGCAAAACACACAACATTTATGTTACCCTTCAATTGTGGTCATTAATTTGATTAGACATTTCTTGAATTGTACGCTCGACATTATAAGCAATCGAATCCTAAAATAAATAAGCACGTGAAATTATCATTCTAAAAAAACAAATGAAAAGACTAAAATTAAAACTACTTAAAAGAACAAGAACCTCTAGTGGTGCATCAATCCTCTGATGGTATCGTACGTTGTGCGCTCCACAGACACTACAAGTCATGAGCGCAATTCCTCGTTTCTTCATTTTTTCCTTTGAGCCTGAACAGGTGATGATACTTCCTTCCCTTTGTCTTCTTCTCTTCTTCTACTCTCTCTCCCTTTTGGTTACAAACCAACCTGGTGGTTTGATTGGAGGGACATGTACTGGATGCTATAACTTTGACCAATTTATAGGATTAATAATATTCTCATAGCTTTCTCATATACGTGTGCTCTGAATAGTTAGATTTTAGTTGCACACAACCAAACGCCTTATTCAACGACGCCCAAATCCTGAAATTACAATTGTCTTTTTTGCATATGGCCCGTGCCCTCTCATTATCATTTGGCCTAAATAGAAAATTATGCCTAGTTGCAACCCCATAATTCCTGATAGCTTGCTTAAACTCCTCAATATTTTTTAACCCTTACCAACCTCTAATTGTGGGTATACTTTTCTCTTTTAGCATTATAAATGGGAAAGCGATAATTCTTTTCTTCGTTGGAAGAATTATCAGTAAGTAATTCCTCCTCATTGGCGATAATTCTTTTCTTCGTTGGAAGAATTATCAGCAAGTAATTCCTCCTCACTAGGACAATAGCCATCCGACAACCCCAATTCCTTCGTACTTGAGGCCTCGAATTCAAGTGTCGGGTCTGTATTAAATCCTACCACAATGTATTCATGTGCATTCGTGTCAAACTGAAAACTATCATCATTAACCTCATTATCTGAATCATTGAAGTGGCATTGAAGAGATATCAATTCCTCTTCGTCAAAGGTCGGGTCTGCATTGAAAAAAATATGTAAGGGTTTTCCAAACACTTGTACATATGCAGATATAAAATAGGCAAATAAAAGATAATGAATATGGTCCCAAAAAAGAAATTATTGTCCTAGATAAAAAAAAATTCAGATTCAATTAAAAATGATAAAAATGTGATTTCAAAGAAAAAAATAAAAAAGATGCAAATAAACAATGATACAACTACAAAGTTGTGGTCCCATACGAGAATATTCAGAATCCAATGAAAAGTTTAATAAATTTACAATGTGGTGTTCCCTCATCATCTATCACCAATCTTGTTTCTCCACAATCAAATTACATTACATACCCAGTTTGGTGGGTCTTCTTGTTTCAAAGATTCTTGTTTTGCTCAAGATTTAGTACACTGAGATTAGTGGAATTATTAACCTCATTATCTGAATCATTGAAGTGGCATTGAAGAGATATCAATTCCTCTTCGTCAAAGGTCGGGTCTGCATTGAAAAAAATATGTAAGGGTTTTCCAAACACTTGTACATATGCAGATATAAAATAAGCAAATAAAAGATAATGAATATGGTCCCAAAAAAGAAATTATTGTCCTAGATAAAAAAAAAATTCAGATTCAATTAAAAATGATAAAAATGTGATTTCAAAGAAAAAAATAAAAAAGATGCAAATAAACAATGATACAACTACAAAGTTGTAGTCCCATACGAGAATATTCAGAATCCAATGAAAAGTTTAATAAATTTACAATGTGGTGTTCCCTCATCATCTATCACCAATCTTGTTTCTCCACAATCAAATTACATTACATACCCAGTTTGGTGGGTCTTCTTGTTTCAAAGATTCTTGTTTTGCTCAAGATTTAGTACACTGAGATTAGTGGAATTTGATTTGGCTCTTGTGGATTCATATTTGGAAGAATATTGATGCAGATGAAGTGTAAACAAGGGTTCCTTCTTGTTTTGAAAGCAAAGGATTTTTTTTAAAATTTTTAATTTGAAATGAAAATGTGAGTTACAAAATTAAAGAAAGAATGGCTTGCCATGGGCTTTTCACACTTTTGGCCGATTTGGCATTATTGAAAGTGTGTCACGTGCCACGTTAGAATCCGTCTGCCACGTGTCATTTTGTTATTTGAGGATGAGGAAAATTAAATAGCAATGAATGGGTAATCGATCAAAAAGATGGATGAGGATCTAATTATGGTTTATTGTTTGATGAACGAGTAGTAACATCAAGTAAAGTTTGATGAGTATTCATTAAGTGTGTGTTTGAGCCACATTATTTTAGAAAAATATATTTTTGAATAGTAGATTGATGGAGAATATGTGGTTAAAAAATATTTTTTTTTTAAATTTACATATAATATTATTTTATTGAAAAATGTGTGATTAAAATAATGTCAAATATTTTCTCAAAATAACTGGCGCAAACACGGCCTAAAGTTACTCTCTCTACAGGGACGAAACTCTCGTACATCTATCCTCCTGTCTTCCACTGTGCCCGTGGCCCGAAATTCGGGATAAGTTGAAGGAGTTACTCCCTTTTTCCAGCATAGTTAGCGACGTCGGAACGAAGGAAGGTGGATCTGACATAAAATAGAAAATTAAACAAGATGAGTGCGGATCTGGTGGCAGCGAACACACATGGAAATTTGGACGAGCAGATTGCTCAGCTTATGCAGTGCAAACCCTTGTCGGAGCCCGAGGTTTTATTTCCTTCCATCCCTTTCAAGAGTTTTTATAGTTTCTCTTTCTTTTGGATCTGATAGATGTTATAGATTTAACGATACAAAGAAATGTTCGATTTAGTTGTCTTTTTATAGTTTTAGATAGTGGGTTGGTGTTTCTCGAGAGAGTCCAGATAAATTTGGTTGCGTTCGCTAAAGGTACTATTTTCTCGAATGATGCATTGCTTTTGAGATGATAAAAATTTTAGGCATTTGTGCATACCCTGCAAATGGGAAATAATATTTTCATGTGTTTTCGGGCAGTGTAGTAGGATTTATCATGCTTATTGGTCGATTTAGGAATTAGTATAAATGAGTTTGATTTGACAATGGAATACAGAACCCAGAGAACCTTAGAGAAAGGAAAAAGAAAGACGGAGATTGGTTTTGTGTGTGCGGGGTGGGGGGAGGAAGGGAGGGAAAAGAACGGTTTGGTTCTTTTTACGACCTGGACGTCGATAAATCTGCGAGTCTAATGCAGATTTTTAATTTGTTTCACGTGGTGTGGCATTCTGGAATTTATGCATATTGAGTGAAATTTATCTGGCCTGTTTATCCTTGTTATTTGCTTGAGACCATGCATTTATTGTATATGCAAAAAAAGCTACTGGGCAGAAGAAATCAGCTATTGCAAATAATAGTCCATAAAAGGTTAATCTTTTTATCACATAAAAGCACACCTTGGTTTAAATTTAGCCGCCACCGTGAAATTGTCTGCCTCAAAGCTGTTTTGTGCAAGAGAACCTTTAACTGTAAAGGGGACAACAATGCTTTAAGAATAGTTTCTACAGATCCAATAAATCTGGATGTGTTCTAATAAAAGAAGGTTATAGATAGACATCAAATATAGATGTATTTTTAGTGATATAATAACGCTGTTAGTCACTCAACAATATCTTTGTCTCATTTTAGTAACTGAACTTTTTCTATTCCAAGTTAAATCATGTTGGTGAGTTGTTTATGACTGGTTTAAATTATAAATAGATAGAAATGAGTGGTGGATAAGTTGGTAGTATTTGTGTGAGTCCCACGAAATGTGCAAATAAAAAGTGGTTATATCTATTTTAAACAGCGCTTACACAATGAACTTCGATTTTTGTTTCAATTTAAGCACTCTGTTTGCTGAATTAATTGAAATGATGACGTATCTTGGAAAATTGTTTGGTTCATTTTTTTAAACTTCTGACTAGGCAAAATATTATTTTGTTAGACAAATCCTTTCTTTTTTCTTTCCTCTTCTACATTTTTATTCTTGAAGTGAATTTGGAAAGCACGGCTTGTCCAACAATACAAGTTTCTTCCTAGTTAGAAAAAGTTAATGCACTAACGGAATTTCCAATCAACACCATCATTTTTGTTAATTCAGTGGGACATAGTGCCTTAACTGAAACAAAATGAAAGTTCAGTGACTAACTTGGAAATAAAAGTTCAGTGACCAAATTGAGTCAATATGTTGACTTACTAACATTGCTTTAACCCATTTTTAACTTTTATTGGCATTAGACAGAAGCTGCATTTATGCAAACGAACATGGTGATTTAGGAAGAGTTATTGAAGGACTACAAAGAAATTTGTATACATGAGGACTGGGTGTGGCCTGTTCACCGTCTCCATTAATTAGTTGTCCACAATCCATAATAATACAATATAGTTGGTTGCTCAACCAAGGTATCTTCTTATATATGAATTTGAGGGAATGGATCTATAAAATAGCTTATAATTCAAGCTTCGTGTTCTTTTATCATTTAGAGAAGGTATTGAATGCTCCACAGAATTATTAAGAATAACTTGCTTGGAAAATTGTGTATCTTTGTTTTGCACTGAAGGAAGCGATTTATCACAGTTATTGTTTCAATTTTCATGCATGAAATTTCATGAACTGAACTATATTATGGCTTTACTAAGGTAGATATTTCCATCCTGTTTTGAAAATCGTTGAAATTCCTTTTTTGTGTGGTTGCAATTTCATTAACCCCGTATTTTCCTTTCCTATGCACTCGTGTTCACGTGCTTAGCCTTTGATGGAGAAGGAATAACGTTGACATTGTCCTTAATTATACAAATAAGGAATCATGTAGATTGGTCTGGCCTTCTTTTTTTTGCTTTATTTATATTGTTTATTGAAACTAAAAGTCGCAATTGTAGAATCGATCATATTTGTCTTTTGTGGATGCAGGTTAGGACTCTATGTGAGAAGGCTAAGGAGACACTAATGGAGGAAAGTAATGTACAGGTATGCACTTCTATTTCTTTGTTTCATAATATATTTTTGGTTGCATATTAAAATGTGCAAACTAGATTATATGCTAGTTACTTTTTTTGAGTGTTAAACATACATTATAAACAAGAATACACCAAAACCTCACAGTGCCTAGCTATCCTTAGCTTTCTGGAAGTTACTAGAAAATTTGACACTTTGAGTTCCATCATAATGTCTCTTCGTAAATTTGTTGTGTGCATTCCCACATTACTACAGGTGATGATTATCATGGAGGAAAATGATTTGGGCCCATTGAAATGTGACACATGCTCACTCTGGGTTCAGTTGGATGTAAAATTTTAGATCATAACTATCTTTCAGCAAAAGAGATTTAGGAAATAAAATGGACTGGAAAGAAAATCAAATCTGCTGCACTCTTTTGCATGACATGGTTATTGAAGGAAAATGATTTTGCTCTTTTACTCTTTCTACTGCCTCCTAAATTTTGAATGAGTCAGTGCAAATGTAGAAACCAGATAAGTCTAAGTTGTGTTTTTGATTGCTTGTTTATATATTGGATTTCAGTCTTTGCTGCTTTGCTTCTTCCACAGTTGTTAGGGAAGAAACTTGTCACTTGCAAGATACAGTAGATTTTGTACAGGCACCTGGATCTGAATTATATTAAACAGAAATTATTAAAATTAGCAGTGATCAATGCCATACACGTGCTCATCCGAAATTTGTTACTTATCACGTATACTTCTTGAAATATTGTGGCTATATGAATATTAAATTACTAAGGGAATCATTGAATATTGCACATAATTACAAAGCACATTTTATGACTTATGGTAAAATAGTCTAATATTTCACGATTATGCATTCAATTGTCATTTAGCCCTGTTTGGTGGGGGATTAAAATCTGATATTTAATAGATTTTCATAAAAGTTGAAGAAATGTGTAGTTGAAAAGTTGTGGTTCTCATGAAATATGTGGTTAAAATTAATTGTTGACTTTGACTAATATTAAAATCTAGATATTAATCCCTACCAAACATGGGCTTAGTAATTTGTTGTTTATCTGTAGTGCATATGGAACGTGCATAATATGATGTGCTTAATTGATTTCTGTGCTCCTGGAGTGCAGCCTGTCAAAAGCCCCGTGACAATTTGTGGGGATATACACGGGCAATTTCACGATCTTGCTGAACTTTTCCGCATTGGAGGGAAGGTATCTTTTGTAGCCTATGACATTTCATTTTTCATTGTCCTGAGCTAGGGGGAAGTGAATCTTTGAGACCGATCAAAAGGATGTGTTGAGGAAGAAGGTTGTGATACGATAACAGTTTGAAGCGTGACAAGCAATATATGCTGTCATTGTTTCACGTATTCTTTTAAATGTAAACTAGTTTTTTGTTGTCCTCGTTCAAGTCTTGCACAGAAATAAAAAGATTTGCTGCTAGGTATACCTCACTTTCCTCTTTTATAATTCTATTTATGTTTTGAAATTGGGTTTTTAACACATAAGAATGACTCCTTCCTCATTGGTGTTTTTGCTATTTGCAATTTCTCTTTAGATAGGCAGCAACCCTTACATACAGTCATAATTAAATGAACTGAAATCCTATTAAAACTGTTTGGATCAGACAATCATAAATTTAACCACTTAAAAGTTTTTTTTATTGTTGACTACACAGAATTTCGTGTATTCCACTTTTAACACTAATTTGTATTTATGAAACTCATGTTACCACGTAAAGAAAATAGTAGAAAGAGGTTTACATCGTGTCATGTTGAAATATCTTAAAGCTTGATTTTCAATCAATCCAACATCTGGATTTATACTTGCACCCGTCAATGACTAGATGTTCTTAGTTTTATAAGTAGAGTTAGGAATCATAGGATTGAATAATTTTGGTTAATGGTAGCAAGTTTGAAGTTGCTTTGACCTGAACTCCATTACTTTCAAGTTGTTTCTCTGGTAATTCTTCTCCCAGTTTGTCTTCAGCCCTCTAGGACCCTTCCAGTACCTGCGAATTTATTAGATATAAATACAGAAGCAGGGCCTTATCCTTGAATATGACGCAGAAATAAGAACTCAGTAAGACGGAACCTATATGTATGTTTTATCTGTTAATTGTTGTAGTTCTGGTTCCTTTTTGTAAGCCAATATACTAATGGTTATTGGAATATTTTTACTGCTGAGTTCATAGAGCATGTCTTCTTTTAGATTATCTAATTTATTGAAGTGTTAACTCTTTTGAGTTCATTGTCTTCACATTTAGCTGTTACTTTTAGTGAATTTATGTTTAGATGTGTCTATATGGAAGACCTGCACCTTCAGCATTCTAATGCAGTTCAATTGTCTTATTGACAGTGTCCAGATACAAATTATCTATTTATGGGAGACTATGTAGATCGTGGGTATTATTCAGTTGAAACTGTCACTGTAAGTAGAAGCTAAACAATAAATGTATGTTGCACTGCCACAAATTTGCTTTTATAAGTCAGGTTACAATAATTATTCAGCTATTTTCTTTATTTTCACTCTTTTTCTTTTTTTATTTTCTTTATCATCTCTCAGATATATTTGATTTTATTAGAGCCTGTGTAGTTTGCATTTTAGTAATGAATTCATATGTGACATAGTGGAAGACACTAATATGCTTACTTTATGCAGCTTCTAGTGGCTTTGAAAGTGCGCTATCCTCAACGGATTACTATTCTTAGGGGAAATCATGAAAGTAGACAGGTATTCATTTACTTCTTATGCCACTTTTGATGTCAGTGAAAAACTTTTGTGGGGGAATGGTTATAATTTTTCATTTTGATACCATGGTGATGAAATGAAGAATGATGATTGTCACGACCATAGTCATCAAAACTGTGATCTACAATCCTAAAGAGGCAAAACACTTCCAATCGTGCATAGAATCGCAATTGGATAGGATCGCTACAATATCGTGTAGAATATTACAAAAATCGTATAGGATATCTACAAGAAATATTATTAGTGCAATATCTGAAAAATGAATGTTTTAGTGTTTGTTTTGATGATATTTCTTCTGATTTGAATTAATAACATAAAAAGAGGATACAGTTCATTCACAGCCAAGCAAATGGTTGGACTTTCTTGATAGATTTGCATGAAGAGAAGGTCAGAAAGACCTTTGTATGAGATTTTAATAACATGCCTGAATTGTTATTTTGACTACAAAATCTTGTTGTAGATCTTTTTAAGGTAGATTTAAACTTTGATTATTTGACTCTAGTTAGTTATTGACTTATAATTGTTAATTTCTTCTTAGAATTTTTATTTGATCTTTTTTCAATGTTTTAAATCATAAATGACTAGGATCTTATGATCTTCGATCTGCTCAATAAGACCTCTCTACTGATCCGAACCAAATTTACGAACCTGTTCACAACTAATTGCTAAAAAACTATTTTGATTGAAATTAGTTGCTTCTACAGCTTATCTATTAATGTCTGATATTATCATTATGTGATAGCTGCATGGTTCCCATTCTCTCGTTGATTCTGAGGTGTAACTCCACATTTTTATGGGGTTATGTCACCTGCAGTTATGATACAACACATGTTGAAGTTCTTGAATTTTTTTGAGCAAGCAACTAGTTAAACTAGTTTAAGCCTTTTTTTTTGTTAAATCAGATTTGAGCTTGCCTTGTGTGTTGTTTGGTAAATGACAACCAGGTCAATTTTCATAAAAATTGAAATCAAAATTGAGGGGTTCATCAATCTTAAGCGGGGCTTAAATGTTTATTTTAGCATTAGTTAGCTGTTATTTGAAAGACTACACTTGGTATGGTGTTATTTGTTACATCATTAATGCATCGAATCTTATTGTGTTTGCCTCTGTTGTTTGGGATCCTTGGAACTGGTTGATTGAAGGAATTAATATTTGTATCATCTTCAAAAAAGTTGTTCAAGGGTTTATGTCTTGAGGCGCATCTCTTCAAGGTTTTGTGTCTTGATGCGCTCCTCACATGTCACTTTAATTAACCACCTTAAAGCTTACATTCTGCATGCCATTTCTCCATGGCTTATGTCCTGATTTACCAAGGCTCAAGCCTCGGGGCGGCTAAGGCAGACTCTTTCGTCTCGTCTTTTTAGGGCTTTTTGTTATTGGTCTCAGCCTTTTGGGTTTTTTTCTACGACCTAGTAAGTTGTATGGGTTTTCGTGTTTTCTTTGATTTTATCTTATTTTTTGTAAACTTGTTTTATTATGGATTTAATATGGTTTATGTTTTGTTAATGAGCGTTATTTATGTATTTTTATATTCTTTTGAATTACTTTATTAGCTTCTCTTGAGACTTGTGCCTCAAAACGCCTTGGGGCTTACACCTTACCTCAAATAGGTTAAATGCCTTGGTACCCGATTGAGCCTTTTAAACCTTGTTTTCACTTTGTCGACTGGGCATTTTTTTCTTTAATTCTTTTTCCTCTTTAGTTGAACGAATGGCATGAGTTCTATTTTGAATGCCAAAACTAAATATTAGTTCACTTTTCTGCTTTCAGATTACACAGGTCTATGGATTTTATGATGAATGCCTGCGGAAGTGAGTTCTTGATGTCCTCTCTGATTTCTGATTTAAACTAGATCTATATTTTACCATTGTACTACTGAAATTTTCTTTTGAATTTAAGTGCATTGTATATCCCCTCTTTCTTCTGATAATTTACAGAGGACAAATTAAATTGGGTGTTATGTGTTTCATAACCACTAAAATACAATCTATTAAGTTCATCAGATGATGGTTATTGTTAATCTTCCTTTCATGTTTCCTGTACGGCAAACTGAAAATATTATTCATAAAAAGAAGCAAGACCTCTACATTATACTCGTGTTTTTAACTGAACATTAGTTGTAGGGGGAAGATATAGCAGATAACCCGTGGCTAAAATGTTATTTCATCTTAATGGCTTATCAGTCTGAACAAGACCTGGGATGTTAAAATCCAAGTCACAAATTTGACTTTGAATTTTATCTTAATTACCATTCCCTGTTGGGATGCTGCATGGTCTTTTAGATACTATATAGTCTAAGAGTTCTTTACATAAAGCTGTTCCTGCCTTTTCCTCGGCATTTTGCCATTAATTAATTGAAAATTGCTGTTTGATGTATAGGTATGGAAATGCTAATGTTTGGAAGACTTTCACAGACTTATTTGACTACTTCCCTTTGACCGCATTGGTTAGTAAAATCTTCTAGTAACTGGCATTTAATGTGTTGATGTATTTTGTTTTCAAATAAATTAATTTTTCTTATTCATAATGTCTGTGAAAAGTTAATTGCTGATTATTACCATCTACTTTCCTTTAAAGGACATCAAATGCAAATTGCAGTGTTGGTTGACTGAAGTCAAAAAGTGTAGATGTTTGTAAATCATGCTTTTTGAAAGGCTAAATTGCTACTGCTATCCCCTACCTATACCACCTTTTGCACTTCTATCTCCATCCTTTATTTCTTGGCATTCTTACCCTCAACCCTTCATAAATTAGCAGTCCTGATTTTTATCCAAAATGACTGTTAAGCGTGAAAAGACAAAATTACCCTTTTAACTCAAATAAAAAACCAATAAATAGAAAGAGAATAAATTGAAAAAATAAAACTTCATTTCCTTTGCCCTTCCCTTTATTCTCCCCATCACAATCACACACAATCCATCAGTTCTCTAATGCCACCCCAAGTCCTAAACTATCACCACATGGCTTTGCGTCCATTGCTGGAGGCGAACTACCTTTTAACAGATCTGGAGAACACAACAATAAAATGCTTATCTTTGATAATAGCCAAAACCATCATCCCTAGGTTCCAGGATTGCGTGGTCTAAAGTTATGAAGGCTATGCATGCATGCAGGGACATGCGAAAGGGTGGGCATGCATGAGATTGATGCATGCATCTACGTGGAGATTCATGCAACTACGTGGAGAATGTGTTCGAAGCCGAAGCAACACATGCATGCATGTGGGAATCCAAGACCCAGTCCAAGGCAATCTGGTCCACTAGGAAATTCAACGTTATATTCATTTTTTAGTTAGAATAAGGTTGTTTGAGTTGTTATTTTATAGCTATTAGTTTTAATTCTGTTGTAACATGGGCCTTGAGATGAGGCAGTTTGTTGCCACTCACCTAGGTTATTTAAACTCGAATTTGGCTGAAATAAAGATCATGAGGAAAACTCATTCAAACTTGTGGTCCAATTCTCACCGAGAGAATTACTGTTCACTGTTACTTGCCGTTTTTGATTGGGACCACTATCAAGTGATATCAGAGTGGAGTTAATGGCCACCAACAAGGAGCGGATTGAAAGCCTAGAGGCGGGTCTTAGTGGTCTTCAGGAAGGCATGAATTGCATGGAGCTAGGAATTGTAGACAAGCTCCATCATTTGGAGGAGATGCTTCGTTCATTTAAGACTCATCCAATACCTCCCGCAATAGTGAGCGAGGAGAGAATTTTTGAAATCACTGTGACGACAATACTGAAGGCACTAATGGTGGACGGCTGGTGTGTTCCGCAAAAATTACTTGCCATTTTTGATTGGGACCACTATCAAGTGATATCAGAGTGGAGTTAATGGCCACCAACAAGGAGCGGATTGAAAGCCTAGAGGCGGGTCTCAGTGGTCTTCAGGAAGGCATGAATTGCATGGAGCTAGGAATTGTAGACAGGCTCCATCATTTGGAGGAGATGCTTCGTTCATTTAAGACTCATCCAATACCTCCCGCAATAGAGCGAGGAGAGAATTTTTGAAATCACTGTGACGACAATACTGAAGGCACTAATGGTGGACGGCTGGTGTGTTCCGCAAAAATCGCAAAATTGGAGTTTCCCCAATTTAGTAGGGAAGACCCTATGGAGTGCTTCAATCGTGTGAACCACTTCTTTGAATTTCAAACTATACCGAAAACTTAGAAGGTGTCGTTGCATCTTTTCACTTGGAAGGCGAGGCCAGTTAATGGTAGCAGTGGCTTCGGAGGACATATTGATATGAAGGGCAGGCATTAACGTGGGAGACCTTCGAAGATGAGCTATGGGCACGTTTTGGAGCATCGGAGTGTGATGATTTCGACGAGGCTCTTTCTTGGGTAAGACAAGTCAGCTCTCTAAGGGACTATCAACGTAAATTTGAAAGGTTAGGCAATTGAGTTCGTGGATGGACTCAAAAGGCACTCGTAGGAACATTCATGGGAGGATTGAAGGATGAGATTGCTGATGGCATCTGGATGTTTAAGCTTTAGACACTTAAAGATGCAATCAACTTGGCTAGGATGAGGGATGACCAACTCTCACACCAATAGAGGTTCATGCTGCCACCACCACCATCACAAGCCCCACAAGCTCTTTCTCCACTAGCTGGGGCGACTCCATTGGCAGCACCCGCAATTGCCCTACATCGTTTGACTTAGGACGAAATGCAGAGAAGGTGCGCGTAGGGCCCATGTTTTCATTGCAACTAGTGTTTCGCCACTAGCCATTATTGCAAGGGCAAGACTCCTTTTACTCGATGGTCATACTATTGATGACCATGTTGAGAATGTTATGGACGAGCAAGTGGCTAATGAGGATAATGATAGTCAGCTTGAGCCCGAAATCACGCTGCATGCGCTAACCGGGTGGACATCGCCCAAAACCACGAGGTTAGCGGCGAAAATTGGACCCCAAGAAGTTAATGTGTTGATTGATAGTGGGTCAATCCACAACTTTATTAACCATCTCATTACAGACCTGCTCTGTGTACTGGTAATCCCAACTGCTCCAATGAATGTACGTGTGGCTAATGGTAAGGATCTGCTGTGTCTAAGGCATATTTGAAAACATGCCCTGGATTTGCAAAGTGTTCCCTTCATGCTCACGTTCTATGCGATTCCGAGTGTTGGTCTTGATGTCGTGCTTGGGGTACAGTGGCTTGAAATGCTCGATTCGGTTGTGTGCAATTGGAAAACTTCGACAATGAAATTCCAATGGGAAAAAACGAAGCCCGGAGGTTGCAAGGCATTTATCAATCGTCTATACGAGTTGTTTTCCTCAAAGAAATAACTCTAGAAGTGCATCAAGGACATCCATTGTTTGCTATTTGTTTATAATCAATGACTTATGGAGATGAAAATCGAATGCGACTCGACATGTTGAAACTCTTGGAGCAATACGCTGAATTCTTTTAAGAACCCACCAAATTACCACTAGCGAGAGAAGTGGACCACTGTATTCAACTCAAGGAAGGTACTGAATCGGTGAATGTTCAACCATATCCTTATGCTTATTTCCGAAACGGAGAGATCGAGAGTTTTTTTTTTTTTTTTTTTTTGGGGATCCTTGATTCAAGTCTTGCTCCCGTTGCGCTTAATGCCTTGACCATCAAGGATCGCTTCCTAATTCCAACGGTGGAGGACATGCTTGATGAATTACACGAGGTCGCTTATTTTACGAAGCTTGATCTTAGATCGGGATACCACCAGGTAAGGGTTCACCCTTAAGATGTCCTTAAACAGCTTCTCAAATCCATAATGGCCATTACGAGTATTTGGTAATGCCCTTTGGCTTATGCAATGCTCCATTAACTTTCCAAGCCATTATGAATTCGATTTTTCGCCCATATCTTCGAAAACATATTTTGGTATTTTTCAACAATATACTTATTTATAGTCCATTAGGGGAAGCACATTTGATTCACATGGGAAAGGCCTTAGAAATCCTAAGTCAACAACAATTTTATAGTAAAGCTTCAAAATGTGCCATTGGGCAGCAGGAGCTCGAGTACCTGGGGCATGTTGTGACCCACCAAGGGGTAAAGGTGGACAATTCCAAAATTTCAGCCATGTTAGCTTGGCCACGATGTATAAATATTTCGGAGTTGCATGGTTTTCTTGGATTAACAGAATATTACGAGAAGTTCGTAAGGAATTACGGGATCCTAGCTTGCTCTCTTACAAATCTCTTAAAAGAGGGACAATTTGGATGGAGAGAAGAAGTGGAAGCCGCTTTTATTGCACTTAAAGAAGCCATGACATCCATTCCTACATTAGCCATGCCTAATTTCAACGAGTCATTTATCGTTGAAACCGATGCCTCTAGAGATAGGATAGGAGGGTACTAACCTAGCAAGGACGACCCATCGCTTACATGAGTCGAGCCTTGGGGGTGACAAAACGATCTTGGTCCATCTATGCTAAGGAGATGCTGGCCGTTGTCGAAGCTATACGTACTTGGCAGCCCTACTTTTTGGGGAAAAATGTTCATTCATATGGATCAACGTAACCTCAAATATTTCTTGGAGCAATGTGTTGCTACCCAAGAACAACAAAAGTGGGTGGCGACATTGCTTGACTACGAGTATGAGATTATATACAATCCAGGTCGTGAAAATTCCGTGGCAGATGCACTATCTCAAAGGCTTGATAGTCCTATACTTCATACTATATTTGTGCCACAAGTTCAATTATGGGAAGATATAAAAAAGGCCAAGCAAGTGGGCCTTGTTGCTAAGGAAAATCCAGGAGGCCCATACCAATGGAGAAATGGATTATTATTCTTCAAAAATGGGATTGTGGTGCCTCGGTTCATGACATTTGGAATAGCCTACTAGAAGAGTTTCATGCTAGCAGGACCACAGGCCACTCAAAGATTCTTAGAACATGCAGGAGGTTAGCCCAGCAGTTTTATTGGTCCACTATGTATAAGGATATTCAAGCCTTCGTTGTTGCATGTGAGACGTGCCAAAGAACCAAGTCACAAACATTAACTTTAGCAAGCCTTATCTAGCCTCTATCGATTCCATGTTAGGTTTGGGATGACATTACGCTTGATTTTATTGAAGGTTACTAACTTCTGGGAAGGATCCAGTACCAGTGGTGGTAGATAGGTTGAGTAAGTATGCCCACTTTGTGGCTCTTACCCATTCTTTTACCGCCAAGGTGGTGGCAGAAAAAGCGTGGTCAAGTTACATGGAATGCCTAGATCGATTATTAGTGACCGTGACCCCATTTTTATAGTAAGTTCTATTAGGAATTCTTCTCTCTGTCCGAAACTAAGCTCAAACTAAGTTATGCTTATCATCCACAAACGGATGGTCAGTTTGAGGTGGTTAACCGGTGTTTGGAGCAATACTTGGTGTAGCTTTGTTCATCAGGGCCCAAAAAGGTGGGTAGAATTCTTACCATGGGCCGAATATTGGTATAATATCTAACTCTACAGGGATGTTACCGTTTCAAGCTCTCTACGGTCGCCTACCACCCATGATCCCAATTTATCAGAAAGGAGTCACTTGTTAATGAGGTGGATGAGAGTCTTCTTGCTCGAGATGAGCTGCTGCATTAACTTAAGGATAACCTCGGGGTGGCTATCAATCAAATGAAACGGGCTGCTTACTTGAAAAGGCGAGATGTAGAGTTCCAGGAGGGTGACATGGTATTGTGGCGGCTCCAGCCCTACTGCCAGAGCACCACATTCAAACGAGCACTCCGAAAGCTATCTAGTCGATTTTTTAGGCTTTCTCCCGTTGCCCAACGCATCGGCAAAGTGGCATATTAGCTATAACTTCCAGAGAATTCACGCATACATCCCGTATTCTATGTGTCCTTGTTGAAGAACTATGTGGGAGATCCTAGTCAAGCGAGTTTGGATTTACCTCCAGTTTCTAGTGAAGGAACACTCGTACTCGAACCTAGATGTATTATTGAATCTCGTGGGATCAAAGTTGGTAACAAGTTTGTTGAGGAAAGCTTGGTACATTGGAAATGTTTGCCCACAGAAGAAGCCACCTGGGAACGGATGGAGTTACTGAATGAGCAATTTCCTACGGTAGATCTTGGCGACAAGGATCTTCTTGATCGGGCGGGAATTGATGGACCATGAAGGTCTAGCAGAGTCCCTAGGAAGAATCCTAGGTTCTAGAATTGCATGGTCTAAAGTGATGGAGGCTGTGCATGCATGCAACAACGTGGAGAATGAGTCCAAAGTGGAAGCAATACATGCATGCACATGGGAATCCAGGACCCAGTCCAAAGTAATCTGGTCCACTAGGAAATGCAACATTATATTTATTTTTTAGTTAGAATAAGGTTGTTTGAGTTGTTATTTTATAGCTGTTAGTTTTAATTTTGTTGTAACATGGGCCTTGAGGTTAGGCAGTCCGTTGCCATTCACCCTGGTTATTTAAACTCGAATTTGGCTGAAATAAAGATCGTCAAGAAAACTCATTCAAACTTGTGGTCCAATTCTCACCCTGAGAGAATTACCCTTCACTCTTAATTGCCCTTTTTGATCGGGACCACTATCACCTATCTGTACATTAAAATTTTGGAAGTTCACGAATCAGTAGTTAGCATTTTTAATTTTCCTTCTCAATTCCATTTCATTTTCTTGTTTGATTTTGTTTAGAATTTTTTTTCTGGAGTTGAAGCTTTCTTTGATTTTTTTTTTTGGGGGAGTTAATTCAAAGATAGAGCTTTGTTGAAACATCCATTATGGCATCCATTGTGGCGGTGGGTGGTGCTTGGGGTATGGTTGGTGGCAGGGTGCTGCTAGGGGTGGGGGTTGTCGCTGGAGAAGATGACATATTTATTTCTTTTTTTATTTTTTATTTTTACTTTTATTAGTTTCCTTCATTTTTATCTTTTCTTTCTATAGCATTTATTTGAAGTTCAGGGTATGTCTGTCTTTCTAAGCTTGCCTAACGGCGATTTTGGCAGGAAACTGTCAAAGGCGATGGAGGCTGCTAATATGTGAAAGGTTTAGTGTAAGAATACCAAAGAAATAAAGGTTGGGAGTAGAAGTGTAAAAGAGGGTATAGATTGGGGATGAAAGCTGCAATTTGTTTAGCCTTTAATAAATAAAAATAAAGAGGCGAAGAAGAATATTTGGAGTAATGAGTGAGTAAAGAGCCTAACAAATTTCGGACATGCTTATGATTCCCCTAGTCAACATTTTCTAATGGTTGTAAATGCCTTGTAAATTTGAAATATGTCAATGCTTGAACCATTGGGAAATGCATTCTGTTTTATGCAAACAAAAGTTTTAGTACGGTCTTTCTGTAAAGGTTTCTCAACATTTTGTATAAGAGTATATCGCAAAAGAACCATGAGTTGGAACTCGTGTTAATTTCAACTTCAGATTGTGATTGTAAATTTGTAACACAAGAATGGAGAAATATGCTTTCTGTTTAAGTTCATTTTATAATAAGTTTTTTTTTGCTTGCAACTAGATTCTGACGCAGTGTTCTGATCAATAGGTTGAATCAGAAATATTTTGTCTGCATGGTGGGCTGTCCCCCTCTATAGAAACCCTTGATAATATAAGAAACTTTGACCGTGTTCAAGAAGTTCCACATGAAGGTCCCATGTGTGATCTTTTATGGTCTGACCCTGATGATCGATGTGGTTGGGGTATCTCCCCCCGTGGTGCAGGATACACATTTGGCCAGGTACATTCATCTATTTATTGGAGGTTTTCCCCCTTTTTCCCCCTCCCATCTCCTTTAATCTAATCAGTACCATGGACTGTACTTATTCCAGGACATATCAGAGCAATTCAA
The DNA here is from genome assembly GCF_002742605.1 of Olea europaea var. sylvestris. Taxonomy (NCBI): domain Eukaryota; kingdom Viridiplantae; phylum Streptophyta; class Magnoliopsida; order Lamiales; family Oleaceae; genus Olea; species Olea europaea. Next base: position 13,612,659 of record NC_036241.1, on the reverse strand, counting down.
TCATACCAACAACTTAAACCTAATTGCCAGAGCTCATCAGTTGGTTATGGAGGGTTACAACTGGTCCCATGTAAATTTTTTCTTGCAACATTATTCAACTTGTTTATCACTTGTGCTATTAGTTGAAGTGGGTTTTCATGTTCGAATTTGACATCTATCTCAGGAACAAAAGGTTGTCACTATTTTCAGCGCACCAAATTATTGTTATCGTTGTGGGAATATGGCATCCATTCTGGAAGTTGATGATAATAGAGAGCATACATTTATCCAGGTTCCGTTCTCTCCCTCCCTCCTTCCGTATGTGTGACAACCCTATTTTGACATTTAGTTATCCTTCAGAATCAGAGACAATGAATTATCAGTTCTCAAGTGATATTTTCTCTGTATTTTGGTGCAACGCGGGTTAGTTAACGACATGGCTTGTGATTTGACTGTTGCAGTTTGAGCCGGCTCCAAGGAGAGGAGAACCTGATGTAACTCGAAGAACACCTGATTATTTCTTGTAGATCAATCGACAGTAACTGGCTCATGGTTTGATGCAATGGTCGAATTCGAGTGTTCATTTGTCATTTTTGATGTGATACGAAGGTGAAGAAGCATTGAAAGTTTGGAAGTGGTTGAGGTTCCCTTCCAACAATCAATGTTATATTCTAACCAATGCAAGGGTGCTTGGGAGCGGAAAGTGGGTTGGTCGAATCTTTGAATGTATTGTTTCATATAATGTTTTGATGTTCTTGTTGTTTCCCTTTCTTTTGATAAACATATCTGTAAGTTAGTTCTCTATTTTTCTCGTCACTGCGAACTATTGATTTGGTCTGCAGAAGTAATGGAGAATTCTATTAAGTTGCTTGATCATGATTTTTTCTCCTCTCAAAATTTACCAATCAAGATTGAGTTGCTTTAGATCTTCTCGTGTAACTATAGCTCATTAGAACAGAGTGAATTTTGTATTTCTGTGGCTATCAGGTCGGGACTGCGAGCCTACAGAGCTGCTAAATTCACTTCTCCTGATGAATTTAAATCTGGCCCATCTCAGTCGTTCCGAGCCACACATTCTCGAGGCAAAAAAAAATCTCGTATTCGCATGTTGTAGCAAAATAATTCCTTACGACAGGCATGGACTAGGAAAATTCCAGGTAAATTGTCAAGTTCTTAGACAGTGCTTGAGGTCAAGATACGTTAGTTTCTAATGTCTGTTTTTGCGGAGGCGATCACGGCTTTAAACAATCCACACGACGGTCATGGACTTGGAAATTTCCAGGTATTGTCAAGTTCTTGGACAACCCGGGACTAACCCACTTCGAGGTCAAGATCCGTTAATTTCTAATGTCTGGTTCTGTGGAGGCAATTATGGCTTTAATTCATGAACCATCTCAATGTACAATTATGCTATATGTACATTCTTTTTGACATCATGTTTGACATTGTGTTCGGTGATAATACATGATTGGACGGTTTTGTTTTTTTGTTTTTTTTTTAAATACACATTCCCGTCTTAACACCTTTTGAACTCCAATGGAATGTACACTTAGCATTATTCTTCAATGTGGATTGTTTAAATTGAGTTAGAATCAAAGAGTGAGACCGTCTATTATGTTGTCAACACTGTGGAACTCACTTCGCGGCCCATGTGAATCAGGAGCCACCGATTTCTCGGCCAACTCTTCCAAGAATTTTGGGAATCAATCTATATTAAAGGCCACACCGTACCTCTAGAATTCGTGGATGGTTAAACATAATCTATACGTCTATTCTTGACTTTTCTATTTGTCTTTGGGAAATGACATGCTTGTTACTCGGAATATGCCAATGGTAGATTGGTAAACTATTATTATTATGATTATTAGTATTATTATTATTTTAATTGTATTAGTCTATTAAAGCATCTGATTTTCTAAAATAAAGAGAGGACAAACTAGCACCGTGTGCATGCAATTGGCACTAACCCATTTAAAGAATCTAGAGTCTTGTAAAGATTAAGAATAGCCCTGTGCCGCCCTATGTATTTTAAGTGCCAACCAATAAAGATTAAGAATGAGGCATTACAACAACTTTATGTTGGCATTATTAAATGAAATGTACAATTAAATTAATCGCATAATTTCATATTTAATTGAACCTATTACATAGTGTCAAATAAACTGATGTTTTAATACCATTAGTGCTATATAGCATTATTTTTTAAAAAAATCCAGACTGAGCATTTTCGCGATAGCGCCATAATTAACTAATGGAATTTCCTCAAATTGAGAGAAGTCAGAATTNATATTTTATTTGAAGTGGGCCCCCCTCCATGTGAGGAAGTGGACGCCGATATAGATACATAGCATATTCCTTGTTAAAAACCCTCTTCTCATTAGGATTTTGATGTTTGTACACAGCTCGGTGTACCGCCCCCATGTTCTCGTTGACTTCTTTCTTTTTCAGAATCTCCTAATTGTTAAAATGGTGATGCTACAAGTACATCAAGATATTCATATCAATGTCCACCCTTTTTATATAGATGGGGGATCCACTTCGAATAAATTATATTTTATTTGAAGTGAGTCCTCCTCCATGTGAGTAAGTGAACGTCGATATAGACAATGCATTATACGTAACATATTCCTTGTTAAAAATCCCTTCTCATTAGGATTTTGATGTTTGTACACGGCTCGGTGTACCGTCCCCTTATTAGAGAGGGGGTCCGCATCCAATAAAAAAATCTTGGGCCTCCTCTTGCACTGGCAGACCGAATCTTGGTGGGTCACTTGACCCACTAACTTTAAATAGATATAATATATATTTTTTTTATTTTTTTTTTGGTTTCCTCAAAAATCATATTTGAATATTTAGGAAATTATTTCTTTTGTATTTTCTTACGAAATGGAATTGAGGATTCCCTCAAGTCCTCCAAATTCTATCTTGTTTTAGCAATTTTATGGTAATGGATTCGTGCTGTGATTTTTGTTTTTATTTGAATTGGAATGGAGTTGATAATGTAATATTCAGAATTTGCTATGTTTTTTGTATTTTTCATTTGAATTGATTGTTTTCATTAATCGTGATGGAAAAATAATTTAAACATAAATATGCTTTTTCTTTTGACGATCACAATGTTAATGAAAATATTATTCGAAATAAAAGTGATGAAAATGATGTTGGAGATAAAAAAAGGTAAATTTCACAATGCAGATAAGATAAATAGTGTTAAGACATATATACTTGGCATGTTTTATTTATTGAAATCAAACAGATTTAAATACAAAATTCAAAATTTTAATACATTTTGACATAAGCTAATGAAATGCGTGTTACAAAATCATAAATTTCATGAAATGTTTGTTTATTATTGTGTTTAGTGCACTGTGCAAGAAACTGATAGTATATTCATATGATTAATCTGTTTTCGAAATTTTACATAACAAACCTTCGATGCATACTTGATGTATAGTTTCCGATAGGACTGGCAATTTTAAATAAGAACAAAAACTACAATTTTTCTATATAGTATTTTCGGTGTGGTTTACATCATATGAAAAAATAAAATGTTCGAAAATAATTAGTTGCAGTAACTTGCATAATAGTAAAATGCAAAAATAAAATTTATTGATTAATCGAGTCTCGTAACAATACGATGTCCTAAAGTGAAATTGTGAGTCGATAATTGCTATGACTTCCATTGATAATCACTCCTAGGATACAAACATCACAAACCACTTGTGTAGTAATCACGAATGATTTCTCAAAACTCTCAAGTGTAATCCTGAATATATATGTAAAACTCAAGTATAAAATTTTAGCATATGAAAAGTTGTAATTCGTTTTTGATATGTTTTTCTGAAAACCAAACGGGTGTATATATAGGCAGAATGAATTTAAATGCCTCCACCATGATCCATAAATATTTGCAACATTTATTGGCTAGTAGGTAATGGGTTGTTGATAGTGAGTTGTTAAAAAATGATCATTTTATACCAGCTAGTTTGACCAATTAAATAATTTAAAAAATCATTAAAATAAAATTATTTTAATAAAGGACGCCCGATGCCCTAATCAAAGGCTTTTACATTATTGTGTGGGATGTGACTCGAACACTCCCGACCTCCCACACAAATGTCACAATTTTCACCACTCGAACACTTCATCTGAATTAGTTATTTCTTTCACATATTATATTTATTGTATAAATATCTAACATAAACTTCCATTTATTAAGCTTTTGAATGATCAAAAGCTGTTACTAATGGTGTTTTAAATTAAACATCTCCAATGAAGAGATGCAAGGGAAATGTAAAGTACTTTTTTTTGGTAAATATATATATATATCAACATATTTATTTAGATCTACCCCTGGGACTTGAGAGCAACAAAAAGCTTTCAACCCACTTATATAAGATTTTTTAGACCTCTCCATTGAAGCAGAATTTGGATTCAAAATCCATCGAAACGTAAATTGGAATGTAAAAGTGTTTTTGGAGATGTCAATTTACATCAATTTTACATCACCATTAAAGATGCTTTAAGAAATGTTTTTAACCAAATTAAATAATTATACTCAAAGATCATTTAAACGAAGCTAGTTTAAGATAATTTTTTCATGAAATTCTTTTACAATAAGTAAAAGCAAAAATAAAAGTAGAAGTTCGATGAACGAGACCTAGATATCCAAAGGGATTGGGTCAAAAAAGAGATATAAGGAGTAGACTTTGTATCGTAGTACATAGAATCATTTCCAAATTCGAATTGGAAAAACTCAAAAAAGCCAAAATGGGTTACACCATACTCTCATTTCCTCTCCCTTTGTCCGTAGTCTCTCTCTTTATATTTTGTTTCTCCATCCCTGGAATCTCAGCCGTTCGATACCCGATCAACGTATGGCCGAAGCCCACGACCTTTCTCTGGACCCACCCACAGGCAATCCTACTATCCCCAAACTTCACAATCTCAAATCCTTACCACCGTTACCTAACCACCGCCGCTAACCGTTATCTCCGTCAAGTCCTGACGGAGCACCACCAGCCCCTGTTCAAACCACCACTCAACTTGACGTCAGCACCACCACTTCAATTTTTGATCATTACCATCACTGACCTCACCTCGCCTTTAACTCACGGAGTCGATGAGTCCTACGCCCTCACAATCCCCTCCTCTGGGTCTACAGACGCCACTCTCTCCGCACATACTGCATGGGGTGCAATGCGCGGACTGGAAACTTTTTCTCAATTAGTGTATTCAAAACCGGCAATTGTCGCTTCCGGGTTGTACATTTCTGACGTACCACTTTTTATGCACCGCGGAATCGTACTGGACACGTCGAGAAATTATTACCCAGTGGAGGACTTGTTGAGGCTTGTAAAGGCGGTGAGTATGAATAAATTGAATGTGTTCCATTGGCATATAACGGATTCGCATTCATTTCCACTGGTGCTTCCATCGGAGCCGGAGCTGGCCGAAAAAGGAGCTTACGGCGAAGAAATGAAGTACACTGCGGATGATGTGAATCGGGTGGTGGAGTTTGGGATGGAATATGGGGTTCGAATTGTGCCTGAAATTGACATGCCCGGTGAGTAAACTTGTTGATTAACCACTTTTTCTATGATGGAAAATAAATGCGTTTGAATTTTTATTATTATAGTACATAAATGCACTTGTGTCCTATTAATGAGTTGAAGATGAAGAAATAGATATTTCGGGAAAACGGAGTTGAGGAATGGGATAAACAGGAATGATCTATCTACTAAGCAGTGCTCATCTTATGTTAAGCACGTCATCTAAATCTTATAACCAAAGGATTTATATGCACATGGTTAACATGAGACGAGCATAGGTGCTTAGTAGGTCATTTCTGATTATATAAATAACTTAGACAGTTCGACTGTGTTTGATTGTTACTATTTTTCACGAAAAATGTTATTTTTCCATCCAAATTCTTACTTTTTTTCCGTTTGATTCATATTTTTTCATGAAAAATATTTTCCTACTTTTGGTCACATGATCAATATTTTCTTCAAAGGAGTAGGTTTTTATTTTTCAGGTAATCCAGTCTGTCTTTCTCTCTCATCTACTCCCTCTCTCTCCCATCTCTACCTATCAATAAAAAATAAAAAAATAGAAAAATATAATATTTTCTAAGTTGAAAATAAAATCAATCAAGCACATTTAATTGACAATTTTCATGCAAATAAT
>NC_036241.1:13598062-13600284 GCF_002742605.1 Olea europaea var. sylvestris | reverse complement strand
TTCAAGTCTCAAATTCATTCTCGACGTATTTCGTGATTTCTATTCATTTTGTTTCCATAATTTTGTTGTTGTTTCTTCTCCAACCTCTTATTTTCCAACAGAGTGAACATGGACATTCCAAGTTGGTGGTCCACTTCAGCGGTATCTTGACTACTGAAGCCATGCGTGCTTGGAGCGCAACAATTTTCGACTTTAATCAACTATAGAAGTCATTTATTTAAAAAAAATAATAATAATAGAATTTAAGCTTAACCAAACATGTGCTTCTTGTTTCTCTCTGGAATTTAAGAACTGGCAAATAGTTTACAGTTGCACAATTTTGAGGAATTTTTCAAAATGGCATTCCTACAACCTGCCAGGAGAAAAATAATATTGCTTACTTTAAGTGTTATTATTTTATTATGTAAAATCATTTAAAGGGCATTTTTCCAAACTTCTCAAAAATATCTCCAACCAGATCAAAATGCCACCTTCATTTTTTGGTCGTCATGCAAACGCTGAATTCTTATTAGGTTGTAAAATGATCTATGTTTAGGTATTTAGTTGTGTCTGGTTTATCTTTGGAATCACAAAGAGAGACGTATTCAATGATTTACAAAGTAAATACTGTTTGCTAATTAAGCTATCAAACTATTAAGTGTATTGTTCTATATGTTTAGCACAAGTTACTTGTGCAAACTGCGTTAGTACCACAGTATTTTTCGTCTCATAGATAAAACAATCTGAACTCAAGCTTGCTTACATCTGTAATTCAATACAAATTAGCATCTAATGAGTATGCTATGCAACCTATTGTCGTTTCAATATTTGCAGCACATACAGGATCTTGGGCTGAAGCTCACCCCGAGATCGTCACTTGTGCAAACATGTTCTGGTGGCCTGCAGAAGCCAAATGGGCTGACCGGTTTGCATCTGAACCGGGCACCGGTCAACTGAATCCTTTAAGTCCCAAGACCTATGAAGTTGTCAAAAATGTCGTCAAGGATGTCGCTACCATGTTTCCTGATTCATTCTATCATGCAGGAGGTGATGAGATCATTCCGAATTGCTGGAAAGTTGACCCTTCAGTTCAAACTTTCCTTTCTATGAATGGAACCCTTAGTCAGATTCTTGAAATGTTTGTTAATTCTACCTTACCTTATATTACCTCCCTAAACCGGACAGTCGTCTACTGGGAGGATGTGTTATTGGATCCTATAATCAAAGTGAGCCCTTCGATTCTTCCTCCAGAAAATGTTATTCTGCAGACATGGAACAAAGGGCCAAATAACACTAAAAGAGTTGTTGCGTCTGGTTACAGTGTCATTGTATCATCCTCAGACTTCTATTACTTGGATTGTGGACATGGAGGTTTTCTTGGAAATGATAGTCAGTATGATCAGCCACCGGGTACTGATCCAGGTAATGGCGGATCATGGTGTGAACCATTCAAAACATGGCAAACTATCTATAATTACGATATAACATATGGTTTGAGTGAGACGGAGTCGAAGCTGGTATTGGGAGGGGAGGTGGCGTTATGGTCAGAGCAAGCGGACTCCACTGTTATGGATTCACGGATATGGCCCAGAGCATCAGCAATGGGTGAGGCATTATGGTCCGGGAACAGAGATGAAACCGGAAAGAAAAGATATGCAGAGGCTACAAATCGGTTGAATGAGTGGAGATATAGAATGGTATCGAGGGGAATAGGTGCTGAACCCATTCAGCCACTCTGGTGCATGAAAAATCCAGGCATGTGTAACACAGTTCAACCTTTTGTTAGCTGATTGTAGTTTCATTCTCTAAGTTATTATTATTATTTTTTTAACTTGAAATTAGAAAAAAAATAAATAAATATGAAGATTAAATCTTGTCCAACAGTATCCAGTCCCATTCAATACTACAAAACAAATATGCCTTAAAATGCACATCAAGCTATCTTTTATGTTACTTTCATAGGATCATTTAGATTTCGTACTTCATAAACCTGATAACAGCACACACTTCTCTACTGCTGAAGTACTAATTTCTTTTTCTGTGTCTCTAGTTATAGCATCATTCCATGTTTCTACGGATGGGTTTTGCAACTGAAAAGAACTCTTGGAACACATTTTACTTTTTGATTGATTTTTGACGTAGATTGGACAATGTGGATAATACCAAAAAGCAAAAAGAAGTTAAAAATGTTGTTTCACAGTATTGTCTACTGTGGAACTACTTGATCATCAATATGTTTGCTG
>NC_036241.1:13577277-13596283 GCF_002742605.1 Olea europaea var. sylvestris | reverse complement strand
TACCAAAAAGCAAAAAGAAGTTAAAAATGTTGTTTCACAGTATTGTCTACTGTGGAACTACTTGATCATCAATATGTTTGCTGGGATCGGAAAACGGGGCTTTAGTGCTGCCATACAATAGGTAAAATGCTGTTTCCAATCTTTAATATTGTGAATGGCTAGCTAATTTTGTTTTGTCTAACAAGGGAAAATCGATAATTTCACTATCCAGACAGTTTATTTTTGTTCTTATGTGTCACTTGGTAACATAAATGAGAAATGGTTAGTAATCAAATTTCTTTATGCTAAATTGAGCAAGCATAAGATCCCCAGGCTAGCTCAGTTACACGACTACTAGATCAGAAATATTAATTACTGATACGCAGGCTTGAAATGTATGTCCTTAAGCTTCGGAGGGTACAATCTATCTGGGCAGTATTAGCAGGAATCGAGGACAACAGTTTAATGAAGATTTCTTTAAGCACAAGCTGCTGCTGATCTTTTTGTTTCAATAAGATTTCTTTGTAATGCAGTCAGTGATTCAAGAAGCGTCCACTTCTTCCAAATAATGCTAGAATGGTCCATTGGCAATTCATGCATAAATTATTTATTATAAAAATATTCGAAAACAAACCATTTGAACAAAAAGTATCTTACCTCATTATTGAAAGTTGTAAAAAGAAAATAAAATCTTGCACATAAAAAAAATTCTCATATTATTTTTCTATGCTTTTCCTCTCATTCTCTCTCTCTTTCTACCATGGCTTCCTCTCTATTTTCTATGGTGAAATAATGGGGATTCTGGCAATATTTATAGTGAAAATTCTCAATTGAGTTTGTATGCAATTAGAATTGAAAAACTGTGTAATACAAGGAACTTGAATAAGAATTGGTTTCAAATAATAGAATTTGAACTTTATTGGAGTAATGTTTTCATATCAAATAAAAATCATGTGGGGGTGGAAATTAAAAGAGGAATTTTACTTAATTAATATGCAAGCTCCCATCAACTCTATTAACCTATTATTCTTTTAATTGTACTCAACTTGACGTAGTCTAATCCAAAATAACTTTTTCTCGTGTTGAAGACTTCAATTAATTACGATATACAAAAAGAGTCCAATATCAATCCACTAATTCTCGCTCTATCAAAATCTAATTACTTGACCCAAACAAAATATAATAATTTAAAATGTGTTATGCCCCACACCAAACCATTTCGGTAATAGTGCCCCTCTTGTCTACGAAGTGCCACGTGTCCCAACGACGTGTTTTCGAAGTGGTGTCGACTTCGGCCGAACTCCAACTCGATGCACCGCAAGACACGCACTTCACAAACTAAATCTACTGAAGTGACCGAAGCACCTCCCTATAACCGAAGAGCTTGGCTATCCGAGGCTCTTCCTTGACAGATACCTCTATCGCTAGTTTCAGAAGCATATCTATGTCAGGATCCTCTATGGATGTGACATCTCCATGGGTCTAGGTGATGTGACATCACCTTTATTTCAATTCAACTCAGGAGAATTAAAAATTCGCCCACTCTAGATGCGGCTGATTGACGCCTACGAGCAGACGTTTGACGCCGTCAGATGCATATACATGTCCCACATCCAACGATGCTCCTCATCTATAAATACTCGAGGTTTGGCAAGAGGCAACGGTAATGAAATTGATACTAAACTAAGTTCTCCACATTTAAGCATTTTATATTCTCCTCCCCACTCTCTTGCACAATTCCGATACCTTTTCGATCATTGACCACTGACTTGATCGCCGGAGTGTATGCGGCCGCCATCGCCCCCGTTGGTTTGGATTGTGTGTTCCTGACCGTGTGTTGTTGTGTGCAGGAAGGAACATGTGGAGTGACTCTTGGTTGGCTACGTGGAGATCCAACTCGCGAGGTCAACAAAACGTATTTCACTTTAGACCCTCAATTTCAAAATATAAATACATATCATACAAAAGAGTTAATTGTTCCAATGGCCATTGAACTTAGGCTTATGTCTTTTATTGATCATTGAAGTTTAAAATGTTGAGTTTTGATCACTGAACTTAGGTGAATGTCTTCAATTGCTCACTGAACTTAGGTTCATATTTTCGATTGCTCACTAATGTTTAAAATGTCGAGTTTTGGCCATCAAATTTTGGAATATGTTGTACGTTACTTACTAGCATACCTGTTGAATTTTGAAAAATATCAAGTTTACAGTGAGTAATGTACATCATTTCTCAAAATTTAATAAGTAATGTACAGTATTATTCAAAGATCAGTAAGTAATGTATAACATTTTTCAAAGTTCATTGGCCAAAACTTGACATTTTAAACTTCAGTGAGCAATTGAAGACATGAACCTAAATTCAGTAACAAAAATTCGATATTTTTCAAAATTCAGTGGCCAAAACTCGACATTTTAAATTTCAGTGATCAATCGAAAACATAAACCTAAGTTCAGTGATCAAAACTCGACATTTTAAATTTCAGTGACCAATCAAAGGCATGGACCTACGTTCAGTGACCATTGGAATAATTAACTCCATACAGAATAAATAAATTTTATCCTCGAAATTTTCGTGGCGTTCAATCTCCACTTCTTAAAAGAATTTCATCCTCAAAATTATCTCAGTTAGTTGAAAAGTTCAGGATATTGACATTGACATACTTATAATATTTCATAACATGAAACAAGATGACTCAATCATAAAATATCATTTCGATTCATACCTTTGATCAATTGGAGAGTGGTCGAATAGTGAATTTCACGTGTGAAAGATTACATGTTTAAAAGTTTGAAAATTTTACATCGCCCTTAAACTTATAATACTTATAAAAATACTTTTTTTTCCATAAATTTTCTAAAATAGGATTTTCTCAAAATAGAAGTTTTTAAAAATAGAATTTTTTTTAATTTTGGAATGGTTTAAAATATTGTTTTTCATCTTATTGATTTGAATAATAAAACCAAAAGGCTTCCGGATGAGGAGGGGGATCACAAGTGTACCTTTTAAATCACAAACTCTTCTTAGACAGTTAGATCTTTTTGACAAAATCTTTCAATTTTGCGAATACGCAAATCAAGAAAATTCAACCAATACGTAAGAACTAGAGATCTTTTAAAATATATATTTCTAATTGACAAATTTCTATTAAAACTCATTTAATTGAAAAAAAAAAGTCTATAGAAAGGTAAACCGAGGCTTTGATACCAAATTATAACATCCCAAATTTTCAAAAAATCTTGAAGTGTTATAAAAAAAATTCTTTTCTTTGTATTAAAGGTGGAACGAGAAAAATAAATTTCTTTAAGAATAAAATAATTGAAATATTCATCAACTTAAACTAAACATAGAAATTGTATATTTAAAAATAAACATAGTCAACTAATTAATTAAATAACATGCCCTTGAACTTAAATGAAAAAATTAATGTATATTTTTCTTTCTTCTTCGATCTACCTTGCAGCCCGCATCACCATTTTGCCACAACTCCAATCGACCTGCACTAATCTGTAAATTTTGGAATATGATGTACGTTACTTACTAGCATAACTGTTAAATTTTGAAAAATATCAAATTTACAGTGAATAATGTACAGCATTTTTCAAGGTTTAGTGAATAATGTACAATATTTTTCAAAGTTCAGTGAGTAATGTATAACATTTTTCAAAGTTCATTGGCCAAAACGTGACATTTTAAATTTCAGTGAGCAATCGAAGACATGAACCTAAGTTCAATGACCAAAATTCGACATTTTTCAAATTTCAATGGCTAAAACTCAACATTTTAAATTTCAGTGACCAATCTAAGATATGGACCTAAGTTCAGTGATTAAAACTCGACATTTTAAATTTCAATGACCAATCAAAGATATGGACCTACGTTCAATGACCATTGGAACAACTAACTCCATACAGAATAAATAAATTTTATGCTATAAAATTTTCGTGGCGTTCAATCACCACTCCTTAAAAGAATTTCATCCTCGAAATTATCTCAATTAGTTGAAAAGTTCAGAATATTGACCTTGACATACTTATAATATTTCATAACATGAAACAAGATGACTCATGATCATAAAATAACATTTCGTTTCATACCTTTGATTAATTGGAGAATGGTCTAATAGTGAATTTCACGTGTCAAAGATTACATGTTTAAAAGTTTGAAAATTTTACATCGACCTTAAACTCCTAATACTTATAAAAATACTTTTTTTTTTGCCCATAAATTTTCTAAAATAGGATTTTCTCAAAATAGAAGCTTTTAAAGATAGATTTTTTTTTTTTTTTAAATTTTGGAATGGTTTAAAATATTATTTTTCATCTTGTTGATTTGAATAATACGCAACCAAAAGGCTTCCACATGAGGAAGGGGATCACAAGTGTACCTTTTAAATCACAAATTCTTCTTAGACAGTTAGATCTTTTGACAAAATCTTTCAATTTTGCGAATACGCAAATTGAGAAAATTCAACAATAAGTAGGGACTAGAGATCTTTTAAAATATATATTTCTAATTGACAAATTTCTGTTAAAACTCATTTAACTGGAAAAAAAAAGGTCTATAGAAAGGTAAATCGAGGCTTTGATACCAAATTATAACACCCCCAAATTTTCAAAAAATCTTGAAGTGTTATAAAAAAATTTCTTTTCTTTGTATTAAAGGTGGAACGAGAAAAATAAATTTCTTTAAGAATAAAATAATTGAAATATTCATAAACTTAAACTAAACATAGAAATTGTATATTTAAAAATAAACATAGTCAACTAATTAATTAAATAACATGCCCTTGAACTTAAATGAAAAATTTAATGTGTATTTTTCTTTCTCCTTCGATCCACCTAACAGCCCGCATCACCATTTTGCCACAAATCCAATCGACATGCACTTATCTGTAAAAATATCCAATAAGATACGTGCGATTTCCTCTTCTCTTAAGGAGTATACGATAACCAAACGACACATCCATCTTAGGCCATCTTAAATTTCCGTAGGATTTCACATCTCCTTTTAAAGAACCCGGCGGTCCATTGGCAATTCATACATAAATTATGAATATAAAAGTATTCGGAAACAAACAGTTTACATAAAAGTATCTCACCTCATTATTGAAAGGTTGTAAAAAGAAAATAAAATCTTGTACATTAAAATTATCATATTTTTTTCCTATACTTTTCCTCTCATTCTCTCTTTCTACCATGGCTCTTTCTTTGTTTTCTATGGTGAAATAATGAAAATTCTTGCAATGTTTATTGTGAAAAACTCTCTATTGAGTTTGGATGTAACTAAAATTGAAAAATTGTATAATACAAAGAATTTGAATAAAAATTGATTTCGAATAATAGAATTTGAATTGTATTCAAGTAATGTTTTCATATTAAATAAAAATCACGTGAGGGTAGGAATTAAAGGAGGAAAATAATTTTACTTAATTAATATCGCAAGTCCTTATCAAATCTATTAATCTATTATTTTTTAAACGGACTTAACTTGATGTAGTCTAATTTAAAATAATTTTTTCTCGTGTTGAAATTTTTTAATCCATTACAAGCAACAAAAAATAGTTCAATATCGATACACTAATTCTCACTGTATTGAAATCTAATTACTTGATTCGAATAAAATATAACAATTTAAAACATATTTTACCTTATTTCCTCAATTTCAAAATATGAATATATTTTATTCTATAAATTTTTCGGGACGTTAGATACTGTTACGTATTAACGTGGAAGCAAAGTCAAATGTATCTGCATGCGAGTTGCAAATTTGCGTGACGAATGTATGATTGTACCTTTTGACTATTATTCCAATTGTCAAAGAAAGTCACACATAACGCGTAATGCCCAAATCATTACAAACCGAAAATAAATAGGTCAAAAGGCTTCTCGTAAGTCAAAAAAAGTGAGCTGCGATTTTGAATTTATTTTGGATTTGTGCCTTTGTCAATCAATTAGAGCAACAAATACCTCCCACGCACTTATACCCCACGCCACCTCGTTAGGGTTGGGTGAAGTGGAGGTGCATACATTGAATGTATCTAACTTTAGGTCATGTTCTCTCTTCTCTTCACTTCTTCTTTTTATCATTTATTTATTTTTTTAATGGAAAATATAAGATCGATCATGTGTAATTTTAAGAAAATGATAGTTGATCCTCGTCTCTTTTATTTTGTAAGCAAAGTTATTGTCAAATTCTCTCATCTCATCTCGCTTCTATTTACAATTTACAATTAAATTCATATTTGTTAGAATGTATATATCACCAAGAATTTACTCTTATAACCTATTGTTGATCCAAGGCAATGGAATTAGGGGATGATCGTGATTCATAACTCGCAATTTTCCTAACAGCTATTTATTTTAATTCGCTAATCGATAACTGAGTTGTGATTGCATAGATTATAAAGGATAAAAAAAAAAGGTTGATTGACAAAAAAGATTTTAAGAGAAATCTCACATTTTATATTTTTTAATCAAAACTTTATAAAAATTTGATTTTTAGATAAACCGATCGGGTGCTAATTGACTTTTCTACTTGTTAACATCAGCAAATAACACCTCGCTCTTCAAAATTTTGTTATTTTTTCTAAATAAAGTCTTGCACATAAAATTTTACAAGAAAATAAGATAAGCTGTACATTTCGGGTCAAAGATTTCTCCCTTTAATCAAGTACTTTAATTTTAAAATTGCTTCATGTCTCTTTACTTGGAAGTGAAGAATTTATTTGTTCAAACTTTTCTTCTCTCCTTCCACAAGTGGTCTTTCTAATCAAAATTTGACATTTCAACATTCGAAATAAATTATAATAATGTGTAAAGATTTTGATATGGGAGCATTGACGAAGACAATGAGATGGTAACGTAATTGAATTCTTAATTCATTCAATAAAAATGATTTCTTCACCCTTAAAATTACTTATAAGCAACTTAATTATGAGTTGTTTAGTCAACTTTCCTCCACTACTTGTTTTTTGAAACCATGTTTGGTGTACAATGAATTTGATAACATTAATGTTGATAATATGTCACGTTGCATGTTGTCATCTAACAGTTTTAAAAATAATTAGTTTTTTTCATCAACGCTTTTTTGACAAAAGTATTGTATGAATAGATTTATTCATTTGAAATTAGATAGGGGAGAACTTTTGTCCATTTGTGTGTGTGATAGACATTGAGTCTCTTCGCATTACGAGCAAGTGGTCAGATCGTTGACCAAGACTCAGCATTATCAAAATACAACTCTAATTTCTCTACTATTAAAATAGAAAAATGAGTTTTGAAATAGTGAATTTTTAGAGAATGTGAAATTAAAAAGTAAAAAGAAATTTTGAGTTTTACATGCAAAATATTTTATTGTATATATATATATATTGTTCAACTATACGATGATAATTAAAGCCTAGTTCGACAATACATTATAAGTTGATCAAATTTCAATTTAATTATACATTTTAAATAATTCACTACTTATAATTTCAAAAGGCTTTATCAAAAAACAACTAAAGAATTGATATCCATTACAATAATTTGAGAATTTCAATTACAAAATAGGCCGATTTCAATTAATAAAGATCGTTTCACTCTGAAACTGGCAGGTTGAACATAAAAATTGCTATCATATATTTATTTATTTATTTAATTTTAACAAAGTAAAAATTAATTTTACATTTGTGAAAGATAATTTTTATTCACATGTTTTGTGAGGGTTACAATTTACTATTCATCTATTGCACACACATTTTGTAGTACTCATGATTCAAAACAATGAAAACACCCGCATCTTTTGGAAAAATTGCAATAATAGTTCCTAACCTTTTCAATTTTTGCAGACTTTAACCTAATTTTCAATTTGTGTCAACAAAGGTCACTAACCTTTCAAAAATATGCAACTGGAGTCCAAATAGATTGAATCCATACAATTTTTTCGTTAGTTGATCAAGCAAGTGATTTTGACCAGATTATTAATTATTTCTACAAGGGTAAAATGATTACTTTATCTATTTTCATATAAAAACAATTAAACCAATTAAATAATAATAATAATAAAAATCACCATCTTCCACCCCTACCCCATCCAAACCACCTCTATCCCTACCCAAAAATAAACCCATGCTACCATTGTCGTCTATCAACCACGACGGTCGTTGTCGTCGCCATCGCCCACAGTTGTCGTCCTTTCCTTCAGCGCCAACACAGTAAAATCCCCAGATAACAATCACAACTCAAATCAAAACCCAAAACCATGTTATCCATCGCCGTCCACGATCTACTTGTTGAAGATTTGTTGTTCAAAATCAACAATTAACGTGTATAGAACGAAAAATGGGAGTTAGGCAGAAAATTGGACCCAAGTTACTACCATGCGATCGCATGGTGTAATTTTTTGGTCGTTGGAGGCCGTTTTCTTCTGTTTAAAATATAAATTTGGTGACTTTTGACTTATAGTTTGGTACCATTTCGTGAATGTGGTGTATGCCTATATATATGGGATCCATGTTGAAGGCAACAACAATCATAAAAACATCAAGGTTCTATATTACTTCAAAAAAAAAAAAAAAAAAATCAAAGATCAAAATCTTTAAATCCATATTCAATATTCATCCCTGTGTTCTTCAAGTTTTATAGGATTTGCACTTGTACTTTAGTACTTATATCCTTACAAGACTTGTTATAATCCTGCAAACCATTTGCCAACAACTTTCGAAGCATCTCAAATTCATAAGAGCAGGGGCAAATATCGTTTGAGGATAACGATATTGTGTTCAAGTCATTCATTGATACAAGTTGATGATTGTTTTGTTATCTGCGTTGCCAATTCGTGTTTCGTGATATATACTCCTACACGGTGTAACTTTTGACAACACTACCCCCCGTCGCCCCCATCACCTACGGCCACCACCATCATCACCAATACAAAGCAAAATCCCCAAATCACAACCACAACACAAAGCAAAACCTAAAACAAAATCCTTGCTACCCATCGCCAGCAAAATCCCCAAATCACAACCACAACACAAAGCAAAACCTAAAACAAAATCCTTGCTACCCATCGCCATCCACATCCTCCCGTCGTTGCCCCATCACCCACGGCCACCACTATCACTGTCAACACAAAGTAAAATCCCTAAATCACAATCACAAAACAAAGCAAAACTCCAAAATCAACCTCTATATTGATTTGATAATTTATTGACCATTAAACTTTCTTTCGCCACCAAATTGATGGGTCTAATTGGAGTTGATACACCTACCACCCATGCTATGCAAAGCTTAAATCAATAACTTCCCTTCCCAAACAGCACTCTTCCCCCTCCGTACCTCCACCACAAACGACCCACCTGATTCCTCCATCTTCACTGCAGGCTTTCACCTCGACCCTGACACCCTCCGCCACCTTTCAAGCAAACGTATTACACAAGGATTTGGGAAAAGTGAATGACGATGAGAAAAGGGGTTTCAGAGGTGGAGAGAATGATGATGGCACGATCGACCACAGGTGGTGGTTACGGGATTGGTTTTCCCAATTTTTGGGTAGCGAGGGGGTGGCATGGGGTAGGAAGAAATGGACACAAGAGGATGTTTTAATTTTTTTATTTTTTATTTAGTTTTATTTTTATTTTTATATTAAGCCCATGTTTGAGCCACATTTTAAGGAAAAAAAATGTATTATTCATGTCAAATCAATAGAAAATGTGTGGATAAAAAATAAAAAAATATTTTAGATTTACGTGTAATATTATTTTATTGGAGAATATTTGATTGAAATGATATCAAATCATTATTAAAAAATGCATTTTTTAAAAAATAATTTGGCTCAAACAAGCCCTAAAATTGTTAAGTTACTATTTTACCTTTTTGCAATTTGGTCATAACCAATTTCTCTTGTCAACTAACGGTCAAACGGATGGATTCCAATCATTTGAACTCTAGCAGCATATTCTTAAAAAGTTAAGGGCCTCCGCCAACATAAATTGAAAATTAAGGTAAAGTCTATAAAAATTGAAAATGTTAGAGCCCGTTGCTGCAAATTTCCCCTTTTTTTTTTATGAATAACAATATATTATATATTTATTCAATAATATGATGATATTTTCACTGCCAAAAAATTATCACTCTAAATGAATAACATTCTTTGACGTAAACTTAACATTTACCAATCAGGCAATCACCTACTAATAAGTAATAAAATCTCTACTAATGGTGCACCAAAGTGCCGTAAAAAATTGGGAGAAATAATAAAAGAGTGAGAGACAGAAAATAAAAACAAATATAACTGGCAGAAGATTCGTAGAAGGAAAGAGAAAAAAAAAAAAATTGAAACAAAAATACATATTAAAGAATTATTTGTCGAAAGTCTCCTAAAATTTTATAATGAATGTGAGACAAATTTTGATTTTTTTTTTTTTTGCTTAAAAATTATTGATATTTTAAATACACCAAGATTTATAAAGACTTCTAAACAATTTTATTTGAATTCATTATTATTTTTAAAGATTTAAAAGTCTTTATTTAATTCATCAATGATTTTAGAGAATTTCAAAAATTCTAGATTGAATATAACTAAATTTTTAAAAAAATATTTAAAACTCTCAATGGAATACGTGATCCTTAATCGACGTTTTTTGCAACTTTAGTCAGAGAAAAAGCTGAGCCTCTAGTAATTCTTTATATTTTATCTTTGCTAGGTCACATAAATGTTTTCTGTCATCCTGTTTGGTACTTATTATTTTTCAATAACACATTTTCAATCAATTTACTATTCAAAAACGTATTTTTACACAAAAATGTATCTATTTTCTTGGTTCTTTTTTACTCTCTCTCTCTCTTCTACGAGAAAATATATCGTAAGATTTAGTGGTATAATGGATAATTGGCGTAGAAACTTGAATGGCCCTACTATGCTTGTTCCAGGAAAAGCCCCTTGTCCAGGTCACATGGGCCCTGGACAGTGGCACCCCCTACAGGTGGGACCACCTATAGATTTGTCTACGCCAAGTAGGCCCCGTTTGCTCCAAGGCCCACCCCACCCACCTTGTCTGGTTCCCTTGTCTGTCCAGGATCAAAATAAGTTGCTTATAAGTTGGAATTTATTTGTGTGGATAAAAAATTACTTAACTAGAGGTTTCGCAACTTTGATTTCAACCATTTTAAGTATTGTAGAGAGCATCTTTAAAGTAAGAAAAAATATTATGCACTCAATTTTGGCTCTTTATTTTGCTTTTCTCAATATTGATTTTTCTTTATATTTTATTTAACATACTAACTTTTTATATGTCAATTGATCAATTAATTTAAATGTGATTTGAATAATTTAAGAAGTATAGCTCTTGTTTGTTTCCAATTGTTAGAAGAAAAGAATTCATTTTTTGCTTGCACGTAGGACCCAGGTGTGAGAGAAGAAATTAATGATCATGGTGAGAAGAAAATTTGGAAATAAATAAGGGGCATAGTATTGAAATATGTGATTTATTAAATGTAATTATTGTACATTAAGAGTAAAGAGTGAATTTAACTCTCTAAACTTGGTGAGTTAGAGTCAAACTCACCTCTATTTTAAAAATGTCCAAATACAATTTTTTGAAACTCATATTTAAGGAACGATTCTCTAAAATGAAGATCATTTTATACTTAAAAGGTCTTTAGAAAATGTTTTAAATGAGATATACACTAGAGTTTGACAATTCGATATACAATTCTCTCACAATGGAGGCATGCATCCAATAAAAAATCCCTAACCCCCTTTATTATGAGGGGATTGTACATAGAGCTATCAAATTAATGGACGCATGACAAAACCCTTCTAACAATTGGGCTTACTTTTGTCGCCGCCACCAATGTTCAGCGAAATCATTCTCATTCTACCCTTGCCCACTCTCTCTACTTTTCCCTGTGACAGAAAATTCCAAATTAATGATGCCCCACACTATCTTAAATATATGAATAAAATGTTAAAAACATCTTAAGAATTAATATAAAAAATTATTTTATTGAAAGAATATATAATTAAAAATAAATTTAAGGATAAGCGATATAAAATATCAAAATCAACCAAGGACTAAATTAACTCTGCTAATCTTCTTCTTGAAACTAGATTACGACCACATTCGAAATCGAAATAAAGCTTTAACTTTTGTTTGGGCCTCATTAATTATTATTCTATTTTTCTCTCTCATATATTTAACGACATAATTTTCTATAAAATTATATTATACGCAAACCAAAAAAAATTTCAAAAAAAAACTATTTTAACCATTTTTGGGGCCAAATGGGGGCTTACTGTACCTGCGAAACAGATCTTGTTCAAGATTCACTGTTTCCTTGTCAATATCCAAATCCTCATCTCTCTCTATAAATATTAATAATATTATTTTTTTCGGAATAAATATTTTACAATATTTATATATAACCAACGAAATACAATTTCAGCAATATGTTCCCCCGTCACCACGAAACCCACACTTCCAGCACCCCAACCAGCCAGTCAGCCACCGCCATCACCACCAACCGAGAATGGCAAATGAAGAAGCCGACAGCCAAAGCCACTCAACTCCGTTCACCACGAAAACTTACAATTCAACCTCCGCCGATGGTGGGAGTATCGATGTAGTCCGCCGTCCGCGCGGTCGCCCACCTGGCTCCAAGAACAAACCCAAGACGCCGGTTATCATCACACAAGACTCCGAGCCATCTATGAGCCCTTATGTTCTCGAAATTTCCGACAACACTGACATCGTCGAAGCCGTTACTCGGTTTTGCAGAAAGCGAAATATGGGGCTCTGTGTACTTCACGGAAATGGGGTTGTTGCAAATGTTTCCCTCAAACAACCGTCGTCAACTCCCGGCGCTGTCGTTACATTTCATGGGCATTTCAATATATTGTCGATTTCCGCTACTGTTTTGCCGGGAAATATTCCGGCGATGGACGACGGTTTCAAAATATCTCTGGCAGGGCCGCAGGGTCAGGTTGTAGGCGGGCTCGTGGTGGGGCCGTTGCTCTCCGCTGGAACTAATTATCTGATCGCCTCCACGTTTAATAGTCCATCTTTTCAGAGTTTGCCACTTGAACATGATCACCGACACTCCGGTGAGGAGCGGCAGAAGGAGCTTTCTGGGTTGGGAGATGGTGGCCCTACGCAGCCTGGGGCTGCTGACTCTAGTAGAATTCCCTCTTACAGTTATCAATCTTCTGAAGTGATTTGGGCACCCGCCGCTAGACAGCCACCACCACCACCTTACTGATTTATGACTTCATTCTGTTGGTGTTTGATCTTATTGAGAAAATTTGTCAGCTTTTTTTTTAATTAGGGTACATTTGATTGCAACGAATTTCATGAAAGAAGTTACTTCTGAAGAATTCGTTTTTTATCTTAACTATTTGATACGAAAATGAAAATGAAGTTCGAATTTCAAAATACAAACACTTAAATCATATTTTAGACCAATTTTATGGAAATCAAATTCCATTGATTTTGGTGATTTTTTCTTTTTTAACTTACATGAAATTGATTTGTCTTTTTCATATTTATAATCAAACGGACCTTTAGTTTAACTCAATCAAGTTTTAAATGATTAACGATGCTGTGAAGTATCAAATCTATTTATTGATTTTTTTGAACTATTCTTCTAATTTTGATGGATGAGAATTCTTGAATACATATTTGTTTGATCCTCATTCTTTGGAAAAAATGAATTATTCTATAGTGTTTTAACATCATTTCAATCACATATTTTTCAATAAAATAATATTAAACTTAAATTTAAAATTTTTTCTTATTTTTTAATCACACATTTTTCATCAATAAACTATTTAAAAATTTATTTTTTCCCTCATAATGAGACTCAAACAAGGACATAATATCTTATATAGAAATATATGTTTTATGAAAAGACCTTATTTAGAAAGATAAGATAATACAAGAAAATAGATAAATGGAAGATAGAAGAGAAACAATCTACTTATAGAAATATCTCACAAATGTTTACTAATTATTTGACTATTGACGGATCTCTTTGCATGTCTTGCTCGGAAAGAGGAGGATTCAATGGTTATTTATTTGTTGAAATTGACGGTCAAAATTTTGGCGCACAAAGATCCCGTAAAAACTTCTTCTGAGGAATGAGATCATAGATTATTAATTTGTTGTGGTCATAAATGATCGTGTTATGCTATATTAGATTTTGAGTGAAAATATCAATAGCAAATGAGGAATGATTTAGGTAATCAACTTCAACTATATTGGAAACAAATACGATCGAAGTCAAAAATTATTTTTGAAACTGAAGGTTGATAGGGGTTGTGTACTTTCGAACGGACAAGATCAGCTCCGTGATGGAGGGCTTGTGTGGAGGTCGTACACAGTCATGGGCTTGGACGTAATTCCTTTTATTTCTCTACTTTTTTGAGGCTTGAGTGAAGGCATACATATTGAATGGATTCATAGTGAACAATTATCAAGCGCGATTGGAAAACATTTAAAAAAAAAAAACGTAAGGGAGACTTACTCATGATTGATGCTGGGCACGATTTTCTTTTAAATATATTAAAATAATTTTTTATAAGTACTTTATCTCATCAGATGTGCTTTTAAAGATATTTAATTTTAGGATTCGTTTGGCAGAATTTTTGCATCTTGAAAGATGAGTAAATTCCTAGATCTAAAACGTGAACAAAATTCTACCTATAACACTCATGTCAACATTTTGTCTGAATATAACCAAAATAAATCGCTTTATACTTCTCGAAAAATCTACTTAGGCGCCTTCAAGGTGGTGGTGGTGTGTGTGTATAGGGCTTGAAGTTGCTTTGTGATTGCTTTGGCGTGCGGCAATAGCAACTGTCTGCTCTGGTAATGGTATGATTCTGCTGGAAAAAAGCAGTATGGTCCATATGGATATGGATATCTCTATCTTATCTTTAACTTAGAAGTTCTTCTTGGGGATAAAGCCTGTCTCCATATTTGCAGCAGATTTCTACTTTATTTTCAAGATTAATTAATTTTGCAGTTACTTTTCTGCCATAAGCAGAGAAGTAAGATCCTTGCCTGCTGAATCAAGCATAGCCAGCGGCGGCTAGACCATTCGGGTTGGAATTTTGTAAAATCTAGAAAATTTTACGTCGTAGTTGCTTTGAGTTTATAGAAACTGGACGGACTCTGTCTGTTATATATAAAATAATATTATGTAGCATGATGGAGGGGGACAATCTTTGTCAAAATAAAGCATCCATGATAGACTTCGTGTCGTGGCCGACTTTGTTTACGAGGAATAATGTGAAAATTAGTGGTCTTCGAATATCATAACAACTAGCTTTAAAAAGAAAAAACGAGGACATTGTATTTTTACAGCCTTCCATTTATGAAAAATCTGGATATTTCCTCTTGTTTTGAAAATTACGTGTTCTGCTAAGTTACAAACTATATTTTGTTTTTTCTAGTTGTCTTTTTCTGAGATTTTATTTAAATGACAAAATAAATTAATAGTTTAAAGAAAGTTATTTTTTTAAATCTTTTTGGACGTAGTGATTTCAGTTTAGATCAGTATTTAATTTCTTTTTATTAAGCTCTTGTGTGGTTGAAAAATAGGAAAAAGTTTTAAATTTGTGCGTAATATTATTTTATTAAAAAATATATTGTTATAAATAGAGCGGCACCACAAAAAT
The DNA here is from genome assembly GCF_002742605.1 of Olea europaea var. sylvestris. Taxonomy (NCBI): domain Eukaryota; kingdom Viridiplantae; phylum Streptophyta; class Magnoliopsida; order Lamiales; family Oleaceae; genus Olea; species Olea europaea. The sequence goes on along the minus strand of NC_036241.1, from coordinate 13,580,644 downwards.
TGCAAAATCGCAAATCGAACTGAAATGGCTAGTTTGAAATCATTGGTTCGAGTTCACGTGGACCCGTGATTTTTTTCCTTTTAAACTTAACCAAATCATTTAAAATGGTTTGGTTTAAGTTTCGATTTTTGAAAATCGCACAAAATTGAAATAGACCGTTGTTAATTGTTTAATTCAAAAATTAATTTTATTAACTTATAAATTTTACAATTTTTGCTTTTCAGGAAAAATATCAATTTAGCAATACAATTACAACCAATCCATTGAAACATTCATATAAAGTAATTATGTTTGTCATTACCGGTCCATGATTTTACAAGTCAACAACACATGTTCTGACCCTATATCTAAATTAAACTAAAATTATTCTCAAGTCATATGAAATAAACTAAAAATGTAAATAAATAAATAAATTTTCGACAATCCAAATCATAATTCAACAAAATTACGGCAACAAGTTACATCCAAAGCTTCATAAGTCTTAAGCTAAACTCTCATTTCTAATATATTTGACACTTGCCTGCCAATGCTGAACAAAATGAGATTCCCAATCTTCAATCGCCAGTTGCCTTTTGTCTTTTAGTTTGCTAATTTATACTCGAGTTGCCTCTTTCTGTCTTCTCACTCGGTAAGTCTCAAATTCCAATTCAAGTCATTTTCTCCATTGTTTTTTCTTTTATTTGTTGTTTCTGAATTTATTGTACACTTGTGAGTTATGGTTTAGATAAAAAAAAAATGACTCTTTGTATGTTTAGGTGATTAGTGATTTTGTTTATTGTTTGGAAAGAATGAAGGACAAAGCATATTGATTGTGTAAAAATGTTAGAATTCTCGAACTAGTACTACCATTTTTTACTTTCTTAAGGTAGTTAGAGAATGAAATTTGTCATTTCCCAATAAATCTGAATTCTATCAATCTTTATACATCTAAAAATCCTGCTCAGTCTCTATTTTTCACCTCACTAACAAAACAAAAGGAGTTTTAACCAAACTATAATAGTAGGATGTGACTTTATTTTTACCAACCGTTCGATGACAATATGAAAAGCAAATAAGAAAAAGTAAATAAAAAAGGAAGAAAGATATAACTATTTTATTAATATCTTTTAGTAACCAATTTCTAAAATAATTTATTCACAAGTTTCATGGGATATATGAATGTAATTAAACGTTTAATATTATTAGTTCTCGTTTGAACTTTTATGTGAACTTGTTTTAAATATATTATTATAATATCCCTTCCAAGATGTTTTCACCAATGGAGGGTTATCGTATCCATTTTCTTCAGAAATGACACGAGTGCCACAACTCCTATTGATTCAATTGTAAGTGGTGGATAGCTTAACAGTAAAAAAGAGGAGGAAGGAAGCCAGGGAGTAGCACTAGTCTTCGATAGGTAAACGACGGATTAAAACCGAATCAAACAGCAAATAATAGTTTGGCTTGATTTGATTTAAAAAATAAAATGGATTGATTTGGTTTGAAAAAATTCTAAACCGCATGAAATAATTTGAGTTAAAAATATAATATAAAAACATCCGAACTGAGTCGCGTTTACCTCTAGTTTTAAACAAGTTTGAAGGAAAATATATTATCAAAAAATGGGACTCAAGGGCTAAAACAAGAAAGTGAATAGGATCCTCAATATTTACTATGAAAAGAAATTAATAAGATAACTAAAGCTTTAACTAATGAACCATTTGATACCAACTTTATTGCTTTTTAGTGTCACGATGATATTATTTTATTTTTTATAGTAGAGGTCAAAACTAAGATTTCATAGGTGTCTTGATCCTCTTAAAATTACACCTTAAGGTTTGTATACATACATACTCTGTATTTTCTTTTATTGAAGGATTGAAAGGACCAATGTACTTGTACACACATAGTGCACACCTTGACTAACACCTCGCTATGTGTCAAAAATTTGACAATTGATTGAAAAAGGTGCTTCAAAATCAATGTACCAAAATTTGCCAACTCACATGATTATTAACCATTATATCAATCTTTATGTACATATAACATCATCCATTGGAGGAACAAGAAGTTAGTACATCAACGACTTTGTCTCAGGTGCAAGGACGCTCCTTTCATGATCTAAGCTTGATCATTCTCAGCTTCGAGGTCATTCAGCATGCAATTTTTTGTACTGTCAATGTGAATGTTAAGATCATAAAGAAATTAAAACTTGAGAAAATGCTGCCAAAACTTAAAAAGAGTTGTATCTTCACGTTGATCTTTAATGAATTTAAATATATTAGGGGTTCTTGAATTGGCACTGACAAAAGTTTTTATAAATGTTGCAGAGCAAAAGAGAAATATAAAAGATAGAGAAACTAAAGGGGTAAACCAGGATGTGTTGGACCAGGGACCAGGGCACAGGCCCGGTACGGCCCATAAACTTTTCCAGTCTAGACCAGACTGGGCTAGTCGGGCAGGCGGGCAGTCCCAAATTTGCTACCAGAACTACCTCTCCTGCAAGTAAGCATCACAGACTAAAAGAAATTTAAAGGAGACTAGCTTCATGGTAGACCTACAAATTTTGAAGTACCGGCTTTCATCCTCTAAGCTTAAATTTTACTTCAAAAAGTGTAGATAAATATGTCTGCATAAAAGTAAATGTGATTAACACGAGGCATATTTGATACGCAGTATTGGACACACATGACAAACAGTACAACATACAACATCTCTAGCTTTTTTTCTTCCTTAAATACTGTCCAATACTGTACAAAACCATCTCATCACACAAGCCACAAAAGGTAAAGTTGAGCTACACATTGTTTCTCAGCAAGCCTCCCCATATAACATATCAGTACTTACCGCGTACTTTGACCTTAGCTACAAAATTACAACAATCTATACATGATGAAAATGGAAGATGGCATGACGATGTAGCATCCATCTTCCAGACGTCGACCCACTTATCAGGTGGGACTATACCGAAGGTGTTTCTCGTAGAAGTTTATTAACTGCATAATAAAGGAAAACGACTTCAATGATATCAATCAAACTGAAGACTATGTATCACAAAAGCTGATGACGAAGAAATCAAGAGATAGGAAGACTCACAAGTATAGGATTGTTGGCCTTCAAGAATTTGTTATCCACCATCACTTTAGTTCCATCAGACCTGTAGGGAGCCATGTTACTGAAGCTAGTAAACCAGAAAAAAGGAATTTTGAAAAGCATGCCCAGATTGATAATCCAAATAAAGTGCAAAAGACCATTAAAGAAACCCAAAAAGAAAAGGAACAACATGTTACAAAATATAAAAGGATGGAAAAATGTAAAAGGTTTTCAAAAGTTCAAAGAGGAGAAGGAACAAAGTAGCTAATTCAAATATTCACCACTATTTATCAAA